>NC_142567.1:2577500-2800000 GCF_041283825.1 Pyrus communis
ATTTACTTCTGTGCAGGATGGCATCACTCCTGGTTCAAATTTGTTAACTGCTTTACAAGTTCTAGCTTCTGGGGTAAAATTTTGTTAATTTCACATTTTCACTAGATTAGGATACCTCTTTGGTTGTGACGGACTTGAATGATTTTATCTTCTTCATTCGTACCCTGTTCATGCTTGTATCCTTATGCTGTTTGCAGCCTATTGATAAACAATCACTCCTTGATTCGGGTATATTTTGCTGTCTCATTCATATTCTCAATGCCCTTCTGGATCCTGATGAAGCCAATCAAAAGCAAAAGGCTACTGATCGTGATGAACTATTTTCAACTGAGAAAGATTATGACGGTGATGCTGGTCAAGTCCGTCGGCTTGAGGTAGCTTTTGCTTAATGGTATACAAAACCATAGATGTTTGTTGCACAAAGATGTATGCAAAGATTGATTTGAAAACACAATAGGCTTAATTGCTGTTATGTTGTGTTTGGTAGAAGGAGATGAAGTGTGACATTTTTTTAACATTGCCATGATTTGTGGGTATTCTAACATCTTTATTTTCCTTGTTTGAGGTGTATAGTTGACATATTTGAACTACAGCCAGTAGTGTGTGACATTTTTGTCATTCTGAACTTAGTCTTTGCTTGTACATTATTGCGCTGTTCATTATCACTTGCCCCATTAGGCCAAACCTCTCATTATTACTTTATCAGAAATTTTTTATTTATTTTTGATATTGATTTTCAAGCCTGTTGTAATTGCTATGTGATTGGTTCATGGCACGTTTTAAACTTTCTTTTGGTTTGTAACCTTTAAATTGCAGGTAGAGGGGGGTGTTGTGCATATTATGAAAGCGATGGCAAACCATCCCTTGGCAGCACAAAGTTTGATTGAGGATGATTCTCTTCAATTGCTCTTTCAGATGGTTGCGAATGGCTCTTTGACAGTCTTCTCTCGATATAAGGAGGGCCTGGTTCTGCTGCACAGCATCCAGCTTCACAGACATGCTATGCAGGTAGATACATTGCACGTATTGCCTGCCCTATTTGTAGAGACATAATTGGATAGCAACATTTTCCACAATCATAATATTAAATCAGTTTTAGAACCTGTAATTTGGATTTTTTTTGTGCTAACTTGTGGTTTTTTCCAGATTCTTGGTCTTCTTTTGGTCAATGACAATGGGAGCACAGCACAATATCTTCGTAAACATCATCTGGTATGGTGATATGTTATATGCGTGCACTGTAATGGTTAAATCCTAACTACACTGAATATGCGTGCTCAACTCACCATCATACCTCCCCCGCATACTCTTTAATGTTGTATAAGCATATAGTTTTATCAGGAACATAAGCTAGCCAATGATGACTACACAGGCTGTGCTGACTTTTTTAATATGTATTATTTTCAAATCATGGCTTGATCCATGGGTTTTTTGTTATCGTTTTAAAATTATTCTCACATTATGATTTTCTGTTCCCCCCTGTGCAGATCAAAGTTCTTTTAATGGCCGTCAAAGATTTCAATCCTGATTGTGGTGATCCTACATATACCATGGGCATTGTGGATTTGCTGCTTGAATGTGTGGAATTGTCATATAGACCTGGTAATTGGCTCGTCAGTTTTCCTTCTTTGGTTGAGCTAAACATCTCTTCCTTGTGGTGTATTCTTCTAATATGATTTTCTACAGCTTAAGTATGTGTTGGTTCTGATATGTTACATTTTTGTCATGTAGATGCTGGTGGTGTCAGGCTTAGGGAGGATATACATAATGCCCATGGTTATCAGTTTCTTGTACAGTTTGCTTTAACACTTTCCTCAATGCCAAAAAGTCAGGGGTTCCATTCTGTTCATTTTAAATCTTCAGACCAAAATTCTGCTTCAAGTGGTTCCCATGCACAGGACGTTGTAGACATGCAGGATTCCAGGGGAGAAGGACCCTTAGCTGAACAACTTTCTCCCACACTGTCTAGGTTGCTTGACGTTCTTGTTAATCTAGCTCAAACTGGCCCAACTGAATCGAAAGGTTCCAACTCTTCGCATACCAGGTCCAGTGGCCATAGCAGAAGTTGTACACCATCTTCAGACAGATTGGCTGATGAAGTTTGGGAAAAGGACAATAATAAAGTCAAAGACCTTGAAGCAGTTCAGATGTTGCAGGATATTTTCCTCAAAGCAAATAGCAGGGAGTTGCAAGCAGAAGTTCTGAATAGAATGTTCAAAATATTTTCAAGTCATCTTGAAAATTATAAGTTGTGCCAGCAGTTACGGACTGTTCCACTTTTCATCCTAAATATGGCTGGTTTTTCTCCATCTTCCCAAGAGATACTTCTAAAAATTCTTGAGTATGCTGTGACTGTTGTGAATTGCGTCCCTGAGCAAGAGTTACTGTCACTTTGTTGCTTATTGCAGCAACCAATATCATCAGAGTTAAAGCACACTGTACTTTCTTTTTTCGTAAAACTTCTATCTTTTGACCAGCAGTACAAAAAGGTCCTCCGAGAAGTTGGTGTCCTGGAGGTATTGTTGGATGACCTGAAGCAGCACAAGTTACTTTTGGGTTCAGAACATCAAAGTGGCAATAGTAATCAGTTGGAGAGAAAGTCCAGCTCAAGCAGCTTTAAAAAGCACTTGGACAGCAAGGATGTAATTATTTCATCACCCAGGTTAATGGAATCTGGTTCAGTGAAGCTTCCTATGTTTGAAGTTGACCGTACAATTACTATTGCATGGGATTGTATGGTCTCTTTATTAAAGAAAACCGAAACCAATCAATCATCTTTCCGTGTGGCTAATGGTGTAACTGCTGTTCTCCCATTTCTTGTGTCTGACACACACCGTGCAGGGGTGCTTAGGCTTTTGTCATGTTTGATCATTGAAGATAGTACCCAGGTTTGTTAGCTTTATTAGTCTTGTAACTCTGTAAATTTTTGAATTTCGATGGTTTTGCATTCAATTCTTGTCCCTTTATATTCCTCTTTAATTTTTCATTCATATATTTCTGAAATAAAAATGAGTGACAAATCCAGATCTTTCTTAACATAGAATCCGTGGATGTTTTGGCAGTTATTAGAAGCTTTTGTGCAGACTGCAATAGTATTTGAGTCATCGAGCTTTGCCATTGTTGATTGTCAAAATAACTTTGCTTCTCATTTTTGACCAGGCACATCCTGAAGAATTAGGTGTGATTGTTGAAATTCTAAAAAGTGGAATGGTTACCAGTGTTTTGGGATCTCAATACAGGCTTGAAAATGATGCAAAATGTGACACTATGGGGGCTTTATGGCGCATTCTGGGAGTTAACAACTCAGCTCAGAGGGTTTTTGGTGAAGCCACTGGTTTTTCTCTTCTGCTTACCACACTCCATAGTTTCCAAAGTGACGGAGAGCATTCAGATCAATCTTCTTTAGAGGTTTACATTAAGGTGTTTACGTATTTGTTGCGTCTAGTGACTGCTGGAGTGTGTGATAATGCTGTTAATAGGACAAAATTGCACACAGTTATATCATCCCAAACTTTCTATGATCTTCTGTCTGAGTCAGGCTTGCTTAGTGTGGACTGTGAAAAGCAAGTCATACAATTATTGTTTGAACTAGCTCTTGAAATTGTGCTTCCACCCTTCTTAACATCAGAAAGTGTTACATCCTCGGATGTGCTTGATAATGAGTCATCAAATTTTTCAATAATGACCACATCAGGTTCATTTCATCCTGATAAGGAACGGGTGTTTAACGCTGGTGCTGTCAGAGTTCTTATTCGGTCGTTACTGCTCTTTACTCCAAAGATGCAGCTTGAAGTTCTTAACCTTATTGAAAGGCTTGCTCGTGCTGGTCCCTTCAATCAGGAAAACCTCACCTCTATAGGTGTGAAAAACAATAATTATTTGCTTAAGTATCTAAATTTCTGACCAGTATTCTCACTTTCTACTTTGTCTAATGTATTTAGGTTGCATTGAACTTCTGCTGGAAACCATTCACCCCTTCCTTTTGGGGTCATCTCCATTACTTAAGTATGCTCTGGAGATTGTTGAAGTACTTGGGGCATACAGGTGGGACTTGCATACATCTATTTGAATTTATTTGTTTTCTCTGTTAGGTTCTCATTGTTGTTTCACTTTATTTGTATCTAAATTCTTTTCCTGTGCAATTATGTATGGATTTCTGGGAATTGAGGTGTCTCTCAGCAACTAAGAGTGGTGGTTTGACTTTATTCAATTTGAATAACAAGGTTTTTTTTTTTTTATGTATGTGGTGGCAGGCTATCTGCATCAGAACTTCGAGTGCTTATTAGATATGTGTTGCAAATGAGGTCAATGAAGTCAGGTCGTATACTTGTGCACATGATGGAAAGGTTAATTCTCATGGAGGATTCAGAAAATATTTCCCTTGCGCCATTTGTAGAGATGGACATGAGCAAGATTGGTCATGCTTCCATTCAGGTTTCTCTGGGAGAAAGATCATGGCCTCCAGCAGCTGGTTATTCATTTGTCTGTTGGTTTCAGTTTCAAAATCTCTTGAAGTTGCAAGCAAAAGAAACAGAGTCCAAAGCTGGTCCTTCTAAGAAGTGGAGCAGTTCTGCCGGGAAACATCATGAAAGGCATATTCTCCGGATATTTTCTGTTGGTGCAGCAAATAATGAAAATGCATTCTATGCAGAATTATATCTTGACGAGGATGGTGTTCTTACCCTTGCAACTAGCAATTCTTGCTCCTTATCGTTTTCAGGATTGGAACTTGAGGAAGGCAGGTGGCATCACCTTGCAGTTGTACATAGCAAGCCAAATGCTCTTGCTGGATTGTTCCAAGCCAGTGTTGCTTATGTGTATCTTGATGGAAAGCTTAGACACACAGGGAAACTAGGATATTCTCCATCTCCGATTGGAAAACCTTTGCAGGTAACCGTTGGGACTCCAGTTACTTGTGCAAGAGTTAGTGACTTGACCTGGAAGGTCCGTTCTTGCTACCTTTTTGAGGAGGTGCTCACCTCAGGTTGTATTTGTTTCATGTACATTCTTGGTAGAGGATATAGAGGGCTCTTCCAGGACACAGATCTTCTTCGTTTTGTCCCTAACCAGGCATGTGGTGGCGGTAGCATGGCTATCTTAGATACATTAGATGCTGACTTGACCTTGGCTTCTAGTACACAGAAGCTTGACATATCTAATAAGCAAGGAGACTCCAAGGCAGATGGCAGTGGAATTGTTTGGGATTTGGAGAGACTAGGTTCTCTCTCTTTACAGCTCTCTGGGAAGAAGCTTATATTTGCATTTGATGGAACCTGTGCAGAAGCTATTCGAGCATCAGGGGAGGTCTCCATGCTCAATCTAGTTGATCCATTGTCAGCGGCTGCTTCTCCTATTGGGGGTATGTTTAAGACAAAGGTTCACATATTGCATCCAAATTTTGACATTTATATGATATATACAATTATATGTATATATATGCATGCATGTATGTGAAAAACTGGTGGATCTAGATTTTTGAATTCTTCTCTATTTCCTTTGTTCTCATTTTTAGTTTTGTGCAGGTATACCACGATTTGGGCGTCTTCATGGGGATATTTACGTATGTAGGCAATGTGTAATTGGTGATACTGTCTGCCCGGTCGGTGGGATGACTGTTATCCTGGCTTTAGTTGAGGCTGCTGAGACTAGGGACATGCTACACATGGCCCTTACCTTACTGGCCTCTGCTCTTCATCAGAATCCTCAGAATGTGAGAGACATGCCGAAATGCCGGGGATACCATTTGCTGGCTGTCTTTTTGCGTCGTCGAATGTCATTGTTCGACATGCAATGTCTTGAGATATTTTTCCAGATTGCTGCCTGTGAAGCTTCATTTTCAGAACCAAGGAAGTTGAAATATAATCGAACTAATTTGTCACCAGCTACAACTATGCAAGAAACCAGTTTTGAGGAACTTAACTTGTCAAGGTTTCGTGATGAATTTTCTTCAGTCGGATCTCAAGGAGACATGGATGATTTTTCTGCCCAAAAAGATTCATTTAGTCATATTTCAGAGCTTGAAAGTGCTGATATTCCGGCTGAAACCTCAAATTGCATTGTCTTGTCAAATGAAGACATGGTTGAACATGTCTTGTTGGATTGGACATTGTGGGTAACTGCTCCAGTTGCAATTCAAATTGCACTTCTTGGTTTTCTAGAGCATCTAGTGTCCATGCACTGGTACAGAAACCATAACCTTACTGTTCTGCGCCGAATAAACCTTGTTCAACATTTGTTAGTTACGCTTCAGAGGGGTGATGTTGAAGTTCCCGTTTTGGAGAAATTGGTTGTATTGCTTGGTGTCATTTTGGAAGATGGGTTTCTCTCTTCTGAACTGGAACATGTGGTTAGGTTTGTGATTATGACATTTGATCCACCTGACTTGACACTCCGACATCCAATAATGCGTGAGGCCATGGGAAAGCATGTAATCGTGAGAAACATGCTGCTGGAGATGCTTATTGATCTACAAGTAACCATTAAATCCGAAGAGGTGCTTGAGCAGTGGCATAAGATTGTGTCTTCTAAATTGATTACATATTTTCTAGATGAATCTGTTCACCCAACAAGTATGAGATGGATCATGACTCTTCTTGGAGTTTGTCTTACTTCATCCCCTACATTTGCACTAAAATTTCGCACCAGTGGAGGTTATCAAGGCTTGACCCGGGTGCTTCCAAGCTTCTATGATTCCCCAGACATATATTACATTTTGTTCTGTCTGATATTTGGAAAGTCTGCTTATCCTAGATTGCCGGAAGTTCGTATGCTAGACTTTCATGCGCTTATGCCAAATGATGGAAGTTTTGTGGAACTGAAATTCGTAGAATTGTTGGAAGCTGTTATTGCCATGGCAAAATCTACATTTGATAGGCTGAGCGTTCAGTCAGTGCTTGCTTACCAATCTGGTAATCTTTCCCAGGTTGGTGCTGGCCTTGTGGCAGAACTTGTGAATGGAAATGCAGATATGGCTGGGGAGCTGCAAGGTGAAGCATTGATGCATAAAACATATGCGGCACGCTTAATGGGTGGGGAGGCATCGGCCCCTTTTGCTGCTACTTCGGTCTTGAGATTTATGGTTGATTTGGCAAAAATGTGTTCCCCTTTCACTGGTGTCTGCAAAAGAGCAGAGTTTCTTGAAAGCTGCATTGACCTATATTTTTCTTGTGTCAGGTTTGTCATGGGACAGTATTTCTGACGTTGGTACTATTTACTTGATCTAAATTTTACTGGTTTTATTTTGGAACTTTTCTTTTTACTCAACTCACTATCTGGTTTCTTACAGAGCGGCCCATGCTGTGAAGATGGCAAAGGAGCTATCTGTAAAGGCAGAAGAGAAGAGCTTGAATGATTGTGACGATTCCTGTAGTTCCCAGAACACATTTTCTAGCCTACCTCATGAACAGGATCAGTCTGCCAAAACCTCCATTAGTGTTGGAAGCTTCCCTCCTGGTCAGGTGAGTTCAAGTTCTGAAGACACGGCTGTTCCCCCAAATTCGGGGACTGATGATAAAGCAGAGGCCAAGGCTACTACAGCCCAGCAGGAATTACACAAATCAGTGCAAGACGATGTACAAGCTGTTCAGAGCTTAGAGAGTGTTAATGTTGACCAGGTTTCTGCCACCTCCAGCACAAATGATTATAATTTCCATAAGAAGGTCACCCTGGAGCCCATTAAACCAGTGGATTCTCAAAGTTCCACATCGTTTACCATGCTTGATTCTCCCAATTTATCAGAGAAGTCTAATTCTAGACTCCCACTTACACTCTCTCCTTCTCCTGTTTTAGCATTGACATCTTGGCTGGGAAGTACAGGCTATAATGAATCCAAATCTCCCTCAGTTGCCACTCCTTCCATTGATTCTTCTGTGACTACAACTGAATTTGATCCATCCTCAGACCTGAAGTCTCCTGAGCCTTCTACTGCAAGTACCTTTTTTTCAGCTAGTCCAAAGCTACTTCTTGAAATGGATGAATGTGGCTATGGAGGTGGTCCTTGTTCTGCTGGAGCCACTGCTGTTTTAGATTTTATTGCAGAAGTTCTGTCTGAGTTTGTGACTGAGCAAATTAAAGTATCACAAATTATAGAGGGAATCTTAGAAAGTGTTCCATTATATGTTGATGCAGATTCCATGTTGGTATTCCAGGGATTGTGCCTTAGTAGACTGATGAACTTTCTGGAAAGGCGTCTCTTGCGCGATGATGAAGAAAATGAGAAAAAGCTAGATAAATATCGTTGGTCCTCAAATTTAGATTCATTATGCTGGATGATAGTGGATCGTGCATATATGGGCGCTTTTCCTCAACCCTCTGGAATACTAAAGACACTCGAGTTCTTATTATCTATGCTACAATTGGCAAATAAAGATGGTCAAATTGAAGAAGCTACTCCTAGTGGGAAGAGCCTATTATCTATTGGAAGAGGGAGCAGACAACTTGATGCTTATATACATTCAATTCTTAAAAATACAAATCGTATCATACTGTATTGTTTTCTGCCATCATTCTTGTCTTCAGTAGGAGAAGATGATCTGCTTTTGTGCTTAGGTTTGCTAGTTGAATCAAAGAAGAGAGTTTCCTCCAACTCTTCACTTGATAATTCAGGAATTGATATCTGCACAGTCTTACAGTTATTAGTTGCTCACAGGCAAATTATATTCTGTCCCAGCAATATGGATACAGATATAAATTGTTGTCTTTGTGTCAATTTAATCTCTCTCCTCCGTGACCAACGACAGAATGTGCAGAACTTGGCTGTTGATATTGTCAAGTATCTCCTGGTGCATCGTCGGGTGGCTCTAGAAGATCTGCTGGTCTCAAAGCCAAACCAAGGACAGCAACTGGATGTGCTTCATGGGGGATTTGACAAGTTATTGACTGAAAATTTATCTGCTTTCTTTGAATGGCTTCAAAGTTCTGAAGTGATGGTGAATAAACTACTAGAGCAGTGTGCTTCCATTATGTGGGTACAGTATATTACTGGATCAGCAAAATTCCCAGGAGTGAGAATTAAAGCTATGGAGGGTCGTCGCAAGAGAGAAATGGGGAGAAAATCAAGGGATACATCAAAGTTAGATCTAAAGCACTGGGAGCAGGTGAATGAACGGAGATATGCACTAGAATTGGTGCGCGATGCAATGTCCACTGAGCTAAGAGTTGTGCGTCAAGACAAGTATGGATGGGTTCTTCATGCTGAGAGCAAGTGGCAAACCCATCTTCAACAACTTGTCCATGAGCGGGGAATATTCCCAATGCGAAAATCCTCTGTTAAACAGGATCCTGATTGGCAGCTTTGTCCAATTGAAGGTCCATACAGGATGCGCAAAAAACTTGAGCGCTGCAGATTGAAACTTGATACCATCCAAAATGTTCTTGATGGACAATTTGAAGTAGGGAAAGCAGAGCTGTCCAAAGAGAAAAATGAGAATGATCTGAATGCTTCTGATAACGATTCTGAACCATTCTTTCAACTTTTGACTGATAGTGCCAAACAGAATGGCCTTGATGGTGAGCTGTATGATGGATCATTTTTTAAAAAACCAGATAATGCCAAAGATGTTGCTTCTGTTAGGACTGAATGGAATGATGATAGAGCTAGTAGTCTCAATGAAGCAAGTTTGCACTCTGCACTCGAGTTTGGTGGCAAATCTAGTTCAGCATCTATCCCCATAGATGACAGTGTACAAGAAAGATCTGATCTAGGGTCTCCATGGCAATCTTCTTCTGCAAGAATTGATGACATCAAAGTCACAGATGATAAATCAGATAAGGAACTTCATGATAATGGTGAATACCTGATCAGACCTTATCTGGAACCTTTTGAAAAGATACGATTTCGGTACAATTGTGAACGAGTTATGGGTCTGGACAAGCATGATGGTATATTTTTAATCGGCGAGCTTTCTCTGTATGTGATTGAAAATTTCTATATCGATGACTCTGGGTGTATTTGTGAAAAGGAATGCGAAGATGAACTCTCTATCATTGATCAGGCTCTTGGTGTAAAGAAGGATGTTAATTTGGATTTCCAATCAAAGTCAACTTCATCGTGGGGAGCAACAGAAAAGTCAGGAGTTGGGGGAAGAGCGTGGGCCTATAATGGTGGTGCATGGGGAAAGGAGAAAGTCTGTACTAGTGGTAGTCTACCTCACCCTTGGAACATGTGGAAACTTAACAGTGTTCATGAGCTTTTGAAGCGTGATTACCAGCTGCGTCCTGTTGCTGTTGAAATTTTTAGCATGGATGGATGTAATGATCTCCTGGTGTTCCACAAAAAAGAAAGGGAAGAAGTTTTCAGAAATCTAGTAGCCATGAATCTTCCTAGAAATAGCATGTAAGCAATCAATTCCCAATTTCCTCAATTTTTTTTTTCCAGTAGTCCTTTTTGCGTTATAATTGTTGTATTTATATATTTATGCGTGATTTTTTTGGACTGCCAGAGTGTATGTGTGTGTGTGTGTGTGTCAGTGTGTCAGAGTGTGTGTGTGTGTGTTTCCGTGTTTGTGTGCCTTTGTTAGGGACTCAGGATGTTGAAACTATGCAAGTGTATATCGTGGAACATAGCATCTAAGATATGAACTGCAGATTTACCTATATTATTGTTTTACTTGTGTATTGATGGTTTCCTGCCTAATATCTTTTGCATCACCTTTCCGATTTTTGCTAGTAATTATTTAATTCATAATTGTATTCATATTAGGTTGGACACAACCATATCAGGATCAGCAAAACAAGAAGTCAATGAGGGTAGCCGACTATTTAAGTCAATGGCCAAGTCCTTTTCAAAGAGATGGCAAAATGGAGAAATAAGCAATTTCCAGTACCTCATGCATCTCAACACGTTGGCAGGACGGGGGTACAGTGATCTTACCCAATATCCAGTTTTTCCATGGGTTCTTGCAGATTACGAGAGTGAAAACCTGGACTTGTTAGATCCAAAAACATTTCGTGGACTTGACAAGCCGATGGGTTGTCAAATGTTAGAGGGCGAAGAAGAATTCAGGAAAAGGTAATATGAATTCCATTGTTTTATTCTTATTTCACTTTTAAGTTGTGTCTTTGATTGAAGTTTTTCCTGTTTCAGTTCTATATAGTTGTTTTAACCACATGAAGCACTTTCTCTATCATGGTTTTCTATATGCAGAAATGCATTTTTGGATGTATGTTATCAGTACTGTTTCTTTATTCATCTTATCTTTCATTCTCTACTCAGGTACGAGAGCTGGGATGATCCGGAGGTCCCAAAATTCCATTATGGTTCTCATTATTCCAGTGCTGGGATTGTCCTCTTCTATCTTCTACGCCTACCACCTTTCAGTGCAGAGAATCAAAAGCTACAAGGAGGGCAATTTGACCATGCTGATCGTCTTTTTAATAGTATTAGAGATACTTGGTTCAGTGCAGCTGGAAAGGGCAACACATCAGATGTGAAGGAGTTGATTCCCGAATTTTTCTACATGCCAGAATTCCTGGAAAATCGTTGCAATCTTGATTTGGGTGAGAAACAATCAGGAGAGAAGGTGAAACATCTTAATCCCTTTCCTAAGAAAAAAAAAAAAATTATTTGACGTTCAAGCCATTAACCATTCTTGAGGGCCCAAAGTGCATATACCATTCTCGTAGACGTGTACAGCTTTTAATTTTGCTTTCTAATAAAAGAAATTAGATATGCAAACAAAGGTTTTCTTCTGTTGTAATAGTTTAGGTAGAGGAAATGCGTTCTGTGCTCTGGGCCAATGCTATTTGAATCTTCTTTATCTTTTTATTTTATTTATTTTATTTTTTCCTACTATTTGAGAACTGAAACATTCTCTCTTTAATTTCTATCATTAGGTTGGTGATGTTGGCTTACCTCCATGGGCTAAAGGCAGTGCTAGAGAATTCATCAGGAAGCACAGGGAGGCCCTGGAATCTGATTACGTTTCAAAAAATTTGCATCATTGGATAGATCTCATTTTTGGATATAAACAGAGAGGAAAGGTTCGTATTGAGATTCATTTTTGGCACACTGCAACTCATTCATAAGCTTTTAATAGGCCTCATAAAGTTGTGCACCTGGAAGTTCTTCAATGAAATTTGTGGCATCATTTTAGTTTCATCTTTCAGCTCAATATTTACTCATCTAGAGACACATTGCCCACGCATATGTGATTGCATGAGATATACCCAAACCTAACTTGAACTGGTGAATAGTGAAGTCATCTTTGCGTGTGCTTATTTTTGCAACAAAACAGATGTTACATGCTCAATTTTTCTTGGTAACGTACTACATGCTCAATTTAATAAAGAAATTGTTGGTTGAAATTTTGCTGAGATATAATACTACCCGACTATTTTTTATTCTAGATCTCATTGTGCCAAACACTTGTGTTAATTGCACTTACTTCTGGTCCTGACTTTGTGTTCTACTTTACTCTTTCCATTTTGATCTGCTTTTCATTATAAATTTCCTTGAAAATTGACAGGCAGCTGAGGAAGCTGTGAATGTTTTCTATCACTACACGTACGAGGGGAGTGTAGACATAGACTCAGTGACAGATCCTGCAATGAAAGCCTCAATTCTAGCACAAATTAATCATTTTGGGCAGACACCCAAACAGTTATTTCTCAAACCCCATGTGGAAAGGCAGGTCAACAGAAGGGTTCCTCATCCACTCAAGTACTCAAACCATCTTGTTCAGCATGAGATACGCAAGACATCGTCTTCTATAACTCAGATTGTTACTGTCAACGAGAAAATCCTAGTGGCAGGAACAAATTGTTTGCTTAAGCCAAGAACGTATACCAAGTATGTTGCATGGGGTTTTCCAGATCGTAGCTTAAGATTTATGAACTATGATCAAGATCGACTCCTATCCACACACGAGAATCTTCATGGGGGCAACCAGATTCAGTGTACTGGCGTTAGCCATGATGGTCAGATTCTGGTCACTGGGGCTGATGATGGCTTAGTTTCTGTTTGGAGAATCAGTAATTACAGTCCTCGTGTTTTGAGACGCTTGCAGTTGGAGAAGGCACTTTGTGCCCACACATCCAAAATTACATGTCTTCATGTAAGCCAGCCTTACATGCTGATTGTGAGTGGATCAGATGACTGCACTGTTGTTGTATGGGATCTCAGCTCCTTGGTTTTTGTTAGGCAGCTCTCTGAGTTTCCAGCGCCAATTTCTGCAATTTATGTGAATGACTTGACAGGGGAAATTGTGACGGCAGCTGGAATTTTACTTGCAGTTTGGAGCGTTAATGGGGACTGTCTTGCAATGGTTAACACGTCTCAACTGCCTTCTGATTCAATTCTTTCTGTGACAAGTAGTTCATTTTCTGATTGGCTGGATACAAACTGGTTTGTAACCGGTCATCAGAGTGGGGCTGTTAAGGTTTGGCAAATGGTTCACCACACCAACCTCGAGAGTTCCCAACAGAAGTCAACGAGCAATGGATTGGGGGGTTTAAATCTCAATGATAAAGCACCAGAGTACAGGTTGGTCCTTCACAAGGTGCTCAAGTTTCATAAGCATCCCGTTACTGCCCTTCTCCTTACAAATGACCTCAAGCAGTTACTAAGCGGGGATTCTGGCGGGCATTTGCTGTCATGGACAGTGCCAGATGAGAGCTTGAGAGCTTCAATGAATCAGGGGTGATGATCCTAAAGTTTTGATTCAGGTATAATAACTTCAGCAAATGGGGGTAGCTTTTGGTTCTAAGACCCGGACCCTCATCATGAAAAGAATGGACGTGGTGCTAGTACTACATGGTAAAAGCAGGGACAATTCCAACAGCAGGACTGGCCTGGACCGGAACAAGGCAAAACTATACAGGATTGACAGGAAAGATGAATCCACTCATAAACCAATTGTTAAATGTGGAAACCCACGCAAGCGTGCTGCCCACCAGGATCTTTGCTAACCTGGGTTGAGCATCTGATTGGGAAGGCGATACTCAATGCTTTTGGGATGGATAGGAGGATGCTCTCCATTTCGGACGAGGAGCATCCAAGTCTTACAGTTTTTTTTGTTTGTTATTTTTTATGTAAATAGTTGGACTAACAGTGTGATGGAAGTTGTATAGCAGAGTAGTGTGCCAGGAATGGGGACGTTTGGGTGAAAAAATGATGGTTCCAGTGTGAATGTGGAACGCTTAATTTGGTCAATTGTGGGCATTTTTTGGCTACGATTCTTTTTGAAATAGTGCATTTGGGCACTTATTATTGCCCATTTCATTTTGTAAGACTCTCTCTCTCTCTCTCTCTCTCTCTCTCTCTAACAAAGGGTTGTGTATGTTTTCTTACACACAATCGGGTAGTTGAATTACTCTAATTCATAACTTGGTCGATTATTCATAACTTCTCGAGCATTTACTAAAACTCGTATTAGAATTATTTTGGTTCTTTACTTCGTTGTGTTTAGTGTTGAATAATAAATCAAAAGCTTGACAGTACTTTTCTCGTTTTAAGTAAACATATCATTTTATGGAATCATAACAACAAAACAAAATATAAGCAGTTTACATCTTTGGAAACAAAATTTAAGCTGATATTGGTTAGGTCAAGTTGTCCAATAGTATAGTGTTTGAGTTCGAATCTCCATCCCCCGTCTATTAGCTTACGATATAAAAATGCATGATCCCGCGCAGCGCTCACGTACTCTGCTAATGTAATGGCTACTCCAGCCCGACACTACCGCTCCTCCACTTCCTCCGCCGTGCACTGCACCCAATGTCGAAGAAAACTCTGCCAAACCCGTCTCTCCACTTCTCTAAACACCCTCAAAACGCCATTAAATCCCCTTCCCTGGAGGAGGTTTGCGACAGAGGAAGACTCGGAAGCTTTTCACTCACTGGGCACTTTGCTCACACATCCAAATGGATTCGATTCTGATTTGCAGCTTGCAATGATGGTAGAAAGCATTTTAGCGGCTTTTGGTGCGTTGACATGCGTTTCTTTGGACAGAGTTCGAAAGGGTCAATTCTTTGATGGTTCTATTATATACGATTGAGTTACGAAAACTTCTGAATAAGTATCTTACATTTGAACTAAATTATTTATGATTATAGAATCTCTTTTTAGTTGTTCAAGAATACTTAGGAGATTCTCTTGAATAAATATGAGCTTTTGGCAGCAACATACTATGGGGTGATGGTCCTACTCATGAGGTCAAATCAATACGTTCTAAGAAGAAATATTTGAATATTCAATCTGGTGTTACAAAATGCAGTTGTTAACCTTTATTGTGAGCGTGGATCCGTGAAATATGCAAAGCGGATGTTCGAATTGATTGACTCGAAGGATATTGTGTCTTGGACGAGCATGATCTCTTGTTGTGTTCACAATGGGTTTGCAAACTAGGTTCTTGAACTATGCCACTTTATGAAAGAAACAAATGTTGAGCCTGATGCCATAGCACTCTTTAGTATACTATCGGTTGTATAAAGCCTCCAGTACGATATATTTGTATCTGTTATCATGTGACAAGTTGCATAATAAAAAAGAGAGAGAGATGAGAAACCAATTTCCTAACTAACCCGATTGGCTGTGGCTAAATGATGGCATATATCTTGTGCAGTCAAATAAATGTAATGTTAGCATACCTAGAGAAATGAAAAGGTTAGTAAATATGCTGCAGGTTAACAGGGAAATATATGGGACCGCCCTACCCTATGGCGGATTTGGATCTTATTTGGATTCAAATTATAAAGATTCTAAGGATCCTCACATCTTAATCATTTATCGTGCATTGTGTAATAAAAAATTATTTAACTTTTTTTTAATTTAAAATTAAACACAAATAGTACTTGACGAAAGCTATATATAATGAACAATTAGGATATGAAGATTTCTACGATCCCTAGAAAGTGAATAAGAGAGGACCTCTTCCCCCTATAGCAACAGATCAGAGACTGCACTCTTTTACAGCCCAACTCATGCATTTACTTCTTATTTCAAAAACTATTTTAATAGGATGAGTCGATTTCAAGATTATATGTGATAAAAACTCTTTCGATAATTAAAATTTGTAGATTAATTATTTCAACCAATTTTTAAGTTTATTAGTGAATGGAAAGAAAAATCTAGTCCATTTCAAACTTTTCAATTTAAAGCATAAACTTCTCCATTAGAGAATTCCAAATGAGAGGAAATTGTAGTAATGATCTTTTAATTTTAACTCAATTGAAGTAATAGTCTCTTAATTAAAAATTTGTGATTATTGGTCCCTTAACTCATCAAAATATGTAACTGTAAACCTTTTCATCAACTTCGTTAAAATTTTCGTCAAAATGAGTCATGTGTCACTCACGTGAGGCTGAATAAAAGAGCAAATATGGAAAACCAAATGAGAAAAATTGTAACAATGCTCTCTCAATTTTAACCTAATTGGAGAAATGGTCCCTCAATTTTAACTCAATTGGAGCAATGGATTTTTAACTTCAACTTATTTGTAGCAATGGTCCTTGAAACATGACTTAGTTTGATAAATGTTCTGACGATGTTGAAGAAAAAAACCATAATTGCATGTTTTAAAGAGTTAGAAGATCAATAATTACAAATTTTTAGTTAAAAAGCTATTGCTTAAATTCAATTTAAAATAAAGATTATTGCTACAATTTTCTTCCCAAATTATACTTTGAAGGGCCGTATGGCCTTGAGAGCAAGTCCAGCCCAGCACATTTGACTGGCACCCAGTGAAGAAAATAGCCCGGCATGGCATTTTTGAGCTCCAGCCCGCACAATTGACTGGCACCCAGCCCGTGCCAGTCAACAGCCCAGCCCAAAATGGACAGACCCAGGAGCCGGTCAATTGCTTGGCGCGTGCAACACACGCGGGTGCCCAGGCGAGTAGCCGACAGGCTTTGCAGGCGCTGGGGCCCGCGTGCAGGTCCACTTGCAGTCATCCGGGTGAGGCCTACGTGGCCCTCCTCAGAGCCGTTGGATTTCCAACGGCTAGTTTTTTTAGGCCGTTGGATTTCCAACGGTAAAAAAAATTTAAATTTAAATTTTAAATTGGACCGTCCGATCACAGATCAACGGTCCACATTTATTTCACCAAAAATTTAAAAAAAAAAAAAAAAAAAGGCCCAACGGTCAGAAATTTGACCGTTGGCCACGTGGCATCGTGTTGGCTGTTGGATTTGATTATTTTTCAAATCCAACGGTCCAGATTAATTACAACATTAAAATTTATTAAAAATTAATTAAAAAATGTCAAATTTTTTTTAAAAAATACAGAAAAATTTTAAAAAATTAAAATTTTTTTTTCTATAAATACCTAACCCTCATCTTCCACCTTACACCACATTTCAATATTTTCTACACTTTCTACACTTTCTACATTTGAATATTTTGTACACTTCGAGAGAAAAAAATGACTTCGTGGAAGCTCAGTGAAGATGTTACGTTGTGTGAATGTTGGGTTCGCACTACTCATGACCCGATTACGGGTAATGAGATGGATAAGCGAGAAATCTTAGCGGAAATCTATTCAAAAAATAGTACGTTCGGATAATGACACGTGGCATGACGAGATTGGTTAAAAATCCTATCCGAAATTAAAACTATTTTTTTTTATTATTTTATAAAAAAATTATTTAATATTTTAAATGGACTGGGTGCCAGCGCATTTTGTAGGGGTGGAGATCGTTTGTGCCAGCGCATTTTTAGACTAGGTGCCAGCACATTTTTTTTGGGGTGAAGATGCTTTGGCCTATTACTGTTCATTGGGTCTATTACTGTTCAATTAAGTGGATAAATGGGCTGGGTACTGGCGCAAAGTGGATAGGGGTGGAGTTGCTCTGATAGACTTTCACAGGTAGCTAGCTAGCTAGCTAGCAAGGGCGTAAAAAAACGAACCGTCTGCAATGAGAAGGCACGCAGACGCAGGGCATGGATGGAAGCAAAGAGGATCAACTGTGATCTTCATCTCCATCGAAACACGCACTCATCCATCAGATCAGATCCCATGCCTTTAATTCTTCCCATTTATTTTCTGCCCTCCTCACTTCCACCACCTCCCTCCACCAAAATTAGACCAATGTCACAGCACAGCTGTACTCTACTAATAATCTAGGGCAGTCTCGTCTCACAGCTTCATTTTTATCCACCGTCCGATTCACTGACCATGGAGGTATGATCTTCACGATATGAGTCGTAACGGTTAAATGTTTTACTGCTAAAGTTATCGTTCCGTTGTTAATTTTGTTACTTTGTTAGTATATCTTGATAAATCCAACAAAATGTCTTTTTTTTTTTTTTTTTTTTTTCAATATTGACATGGTTAACTCGATCTTGATTCGTTTTGTTTATAAGAATTAAGGTTTAAGGACTCTTCAAGGAGGAGTGATTTCAAAAGGGTGGTGCCTATAAAACAAACAAACTCATACATTTCAATTTTCAACATTACAAACTTATGTTTCATGCATTTCAATTTTCAACTTTTAGAGAAGTGCATTTCAATTTTCAACATTGTGTGTGGTGCAATATCATAGTGTTAAGGTGTTGAGTTTCTATTCACGTGTTTCAATTTTGAAACTCCTCCAAAAACAGAACAGTGTCCTGTAATAACATAATGTTCATAGCATTTGCTGCTCAGTTATCATGCTATGCAGCAAAACTGACTACTCACTGTGATCAAACGAACGAAGAGACATCTTTATATAATTTTGATGCTCTTTCAGCCATAAGAAAATCCCAAATAAGTATAACATTCTTCTTCTATTTTCTTTGCTTTCTTTCTCATTATTCAATTATTGTAAGAAAATCTGAAACTACTATTTTTAAGCCACTCTTTAAAATTCAATTTAGTTAAAATCAATCAAATTTGAAAAGGTTAGCTATCTAACAGTTATCCACAAGTAAACAAACTAAAAAAAATATACCGTTTCAACCTTTACGAAATCTTACAAAACAAGAAGAAAGAGCCAAGAATGTAAAATAAAAAAAATCCATCTGAGAAGGTCGGTAATACCCCCTTACTTTTACTAAAATCAAATTTTTTGACAACCCAATAATTTAGGTATCGTGGCCTTTCTGCTCTGTAGCAACAGTGATTCTGAATTTTTGTTATGTACGTTTTAGAACAAATCCTATCGTATCTTCATCCATTCCTCCAGTCCACAGTCAAACAATTTTCTTAATTTTCTTTAGGGTTTTTAGAAAGAGAGAGACTCAGGGTTTTGGCCAGTGCAAAGCCGCCCTATATATCTTCCACCTGTGACACCCAAACACTGTTTTAGCACAGCTAGCTGTTACCTATACAGATTTATAGCTGCAATTTCTTTGCTTTCTTAGCTGTTATATATGTCCAGTCCTTTTAACTCTTGGCCTTTGTCCACACGATGATGCCTCTTTAATTCACTGCTTCACAGAGTGAAGGGGAGGGGGGTTAGGGCTTTTATGAACCTCTTTATCTACCTCTTTAACATCTGTCTCATTTCAGCCAATGCAAATGCAACATCTGTCTCAGTTTCCCCTATATAAATGTTAACACATGCCCTTAGGTTTCTGCATCTCTGGTGTTCTTCTTCTCCAGTCTATTATCTTTTATACACGCAGCTTCCTTATTTCTCCTTGAGCTTTCCCATATATATATATATATATATATATTTTTTTTTTAAATCATCTTCTTTCTTTCCGATAGAAAAAAAACACCCCTCTTTTTCTAGTTAGTTAATGGAGAAAGAATACCTTTTATCAAAGATCTGCTCTAGATTTAGTTTTTCCTTGGTCAATACTTTCCTTTAAAATTATATTTTCTTTATTTATTGAAGTTTATGCAATAATTTCATACACTTATTTTTTTTTCTTGTATATATGATTCAGCTTTATATATTTAACTTCGGGTCATTTTCCTAAACTTTGGTCTTTTTTTTTTTTATTACGGTATTTTCATTCTGTGCTCCAGTAACCCTAATTTGTAGTAGATTTCATCATTCTCCTTTTGTTCATCCACACAATCATGAGAGCTAGTACACCTAGTCTCTGCGTAAGGAAAGAAAGTTCACAAGGGAAAAAGTGAAGCTGCCAGCATGATCTAGCTTTGGCTAAAGATATATACAATCACACATATATGTGGGTATTAGTTCTATTAACCCTAGCTAGGTCATGCTCTGACAGCCTCACTCCTTCCTGTTTTGGGACCCAAAACACACAGAAAGCCAACCGTTCTCTCAGCCTTTGGAACAAGAAAAGCAGCAGAAAGTTATGAGAGATCACTGTAAGTATATCATAGTATATTCCTCTGGTCTTAGATTTATTTGTCATTCCTAGCATGCGTTCTAGATTCTATCTCTTTTTGCTCGCAGCTTTTCTTTGGTCTTACTTTTTAATAATTTATAAGCTGCTCAGTGATCTAATCTAACAATGTAAGATTGACACACACCTTGGTGATGTGTATATATATATGTAAATATAATTTTTTCTTGTCTTAATATTCCTGATGCTGATTATGTATCTATACAGAATTGGTGTGTTTAAGATTTTAATAAAGAAAACTTTAACGAAAAATTTTCGATATTGTTTACTTTAATAAAAAATATTATTTTTACATCCAATCTTAATACTATATACTTTTACCTTTTATTTTTCACAAATTTTTTATAACTTAAAGTTTTCAACTCTTTTTTATTAGTTTTCTTTTGATTCATATGGCTGCGTAGTAAGAATCCCAACTCTACCAGGTATTTACTATACATGTACTTTTATTTGTGTCAATGGGAGATTCGAACTTGAAATTTTTTGGTTGAAGCTACAATATTTGGAGAGTTCAATACTTCGTCACTTAGTTCCCTTAGATCCAATACAACTGTCCTATAGAGGATTGTAGGTTTTTCGATTTGATAAAGTTTGGTATTACACCAAGAGCTAGAAATCATATGTTTGTCATTTTCAACATGTATTTTTGAATTGGGATTTAGAGAATTCAAGACCAAGTTAATATGGAAATAAAAATGCTCAGCCAGATAAATTTATGCAGAAAATGGTGTGAAGCTAGGCCACAGAATATATGAATATAATAGCTTGTAGTATATATTCCCAAAAAAAAACTTGGTAGTGCATATAAACCACTCTTGTACCAACTGGAACTTGAAGAGAAGTGTTTTTGTGCTGACTAAATTTTCGTTATAAAGGTTTGAGACTACAGACTTATGGGGAGTGTTTGATTGACTTGACAGTCTGGACTAAGATTGGATGAATTATTTAACACCGATTCTAATCTGAACTAAACATAGGCTTAATTAACAACTGATTGACTGGCCTAAGATAGATAGGATGAGCTATTTAGCATCAATTCTAGCCTGAACTAACCGTAGGATTAATTAACAACTGACTAAGCGATGATGTGATTATTTTAGGCACAACTTTTTGCTTATTTCTCTACCCACATGAAATGTTATTTGAGTAGAGAAATAATCACAAAAATATGATCTAGTTGCATTTAAATTTAACTTCTTAATTATCTCATTAGCCTTCATGCACGTGCTTACCCACATGCATAAGGTTTTTTTGAATCACTGCGTGCTGCGCGTGATTTATACGTTTTAAATGTATATGCTTAAATTAACAAAAAGAAAGTCAAATAGTTGAAGTGAATGAATAATTTTAGATCATGTTAGAAAAATTCTTCGTAAACCAATTAAAGCAGTTGAATTCACATAATCAAATCGGTTTCTATAAAACAATAAGAATAGAGAAAATAATATTTAATAAACAAGTGATTGAATTATATTATTGCTAATTCATTGTGATGCTAAACCTTTTTTTTTAATGTAGATAATATCATTTGTTAAATAAAAAAAATTATTTGACAATTAATTTAATTACATTATTATTCGCGTGTGAAAGATCTTTTTTTATAACCGGCGTTAAACACATTTTAAGATGTTTTAATTGTGTTTAAAAATATAGAAAATAATATTAGATGAACAATTGATTGATTTACATTATTGCTAGTCTATTGTGAGGTTAAGTTCACATTCCTCTTTCTTAGTATAGATAATATTGTTTGTTAAAAAAAAATAATTATTTGACAACTAATTTATTCACATTATTATGTGAAAGATTTTTTTTATAATCGGCATTATACGATTCTTAAGATGTTTTGAACGTGTTTAAAAATAAAGAAGTTGAATCATATTATTGCTAGTCTATTGTGATGTATTATTAAAAAAAACAACGCAAAAAAATTAATTATTAAAAAAACATTGTTAAAATGAAAAAAATATCCATACTTTATTTGATGCATTATTTTAGGATGTTTTTGAAGTTTTTTGTTTTGAAGGTATTTTTATCCAAATATTTTTATTGAAGTTTGGTGACACCAAAAATACTACTCACCGTTCTTTTTATATATAGATGAGAAAGAGGCAAAAAGTGTATGCACTTGCACTTAAGTTTTTGCCCCAGGCCACAACGTGGGTGCCAATTTGGTGCATTGGTCGCTTTTCTAGCCTTCAATAAGATAGGGCAGATTTTGTATCTTTCACAATACAATGTATCTCTCCGCTTTCTACTATCTATGACATAAGGCAGATCAATCTTCGTCCATTGGGAAAAAAAAAGAGTAAGAAAATTAAAGGATGAAACATGTTATTAAACAATGAGTGACAGATAGAGTGAGCAATAATGCAACATAAGATTGGCAATATCTCATCACAAGCCAAAGAAAAAATTTGAACAATCTCTCGTCATGTTGTCGTATGTTAAATGTCTTATTCATGTGTCCACACTTGTTTTTTAGTATAAAACAAAAAATACAAAAAAATGAAAGTGCCTTGTATAAATTTATCACAACAAGAAAGATCCTTGTACCGACTGCAACGTCCAACTTAGCTTTATTTGCAGTAGAGTTTATTAAATTCCAGTTGCTCTTTTGAACAAGCAAGTAATATTTTTTATTTATAAATTCAAGGCCAATGAAAGCAGCTTCTTTGCAAATGACTCATATTTTTATATTTAAAATGTTGGTTTTCAAATAGAGCAATAGTTTTAAAGAGTTAAATAAACAACTAGAGGGAAGGAAATTAGTGGAGATCAGACATGCATTATAGTGCATAACATTATTGCTTTCCATTGCATATTCAAAATATAGTTAAAAAATAAGTTGGGCTTAGTCAAATTTAATAGAACATATGTCCTCTCATATGCACCTAGTGGTGGATTCATAAATTTTTCCTTTGGTGGGTAATTGATTAAAAGCTTGTTGGTGGTGTTTAATGATTGAAGAAGGAATTGTTGAGATGAAAGTGAAGTTGGTGAATTTGGGTGAAATAAGTTTTCCTCAATTTCTCATGCTCGCACAAGCAACTTTTGTCTATCGCAATATTGTGGCATCTGTGCACTCAAATTCGAATTTTTATCCTGATAATTTAAATAATTTAATATAAAAAAAATCATTTTTATTAAAAAAAATAAAATAAAATGGTAGTTAAATTAAAAATCATGAGTTTTGTATCCGAATCAAGCCAATATGTTTGGGAACTTTTATTTAGAATATTTTGTTTTCCACTTTTCGAAGCTTTCTCACCGGGATGACTCTGCATCCATCTATTGGTTCCATCTGCCCTTTAACCTACCAAAGGGATCGAAACAAATTCAAAGCCAACAGAATCTCAATATCAAAACCGATCGACTTTATCAAAATATATTACAAATCATTTTCCTATGTGATTGTATCAGATTGTTCACTTTACACATTGGACTCCCAAAAATTCGTTTTTAGATTGCTTTTATTGTGCAGCCGACACCAATTAGGTTCTCACGGATCAAGCATTCCACAAATCACATTCTGTTTCATAAAGGAAGGTTCATTTTCTTTTAGTTTTTAGGTATTGAGGGCAATATCACAATTAATACATGTCAACTACTCGCAATATTTCACGTGTAATTTTCTAGAAAGTCACAGCATGTATGAGGTGAATGAATTTGTGCTTCTAGAACTTTAAAATCTAAACATCTGAATACATATTTTTGTTGCTGGTCTAATGCTCACTTTAACTATCATTAAACAATTTGTGGGGTTTAAACTTTAAAGTGTATTGTTCTTATAAAACACAATAGGGTTCTCTACGATCAAGCATTTCAACGAATGACAACGAATGACGCACTTTCTATTTTTTTCTTTCTCTAAATTGGAGAAATTTTCAATCTACTTTACCATCAATAATTAATTCATGTAATCATCAGTAAGTTACATGTAATCATCTATACCGTGTCATTTATACATATATGATTTTGTAGTGCTCATGAACTTCAGAACTCAGAGCATCCAAATTTAATGTTTATTGCTGGTCCACATTTCATCGTCGAACTATTCGTGAGGATTGAGAATGCCTATTTTCTCCCTAACAAAATAACAAAGGGAGAGATCATTGATAATGCAGGAAACCAAGAAGGAGATGGAGGGAAGATTGTCACATGCATTTGTTTTGGTTGAGATGCTTCCCCTTTCCTTTTCTCCTAAATTTGCTAAGAAGCGTGCCAATGGTCCCCAACAAACTCATTGTGTTTTGAACTCTTTTTTGGTTCATGTATGGTGTGGAAGAAAGTTCCACTTAAAGTTGATTAAAGCTCAGGGCAAATTATAGAAGAGGTCACTACCATGTCTGCATGGTGGTGGCATAAGAGCCTGATAATATTCAATTTGTCTTACTTTGGACCACTGCCACCTGTTCTCTCCACAACTAATTGATCACTAATATACTATTTCTAACCTTTAATTAGCCCTTAATTATAACAAATTCACCACCACAGGGACTACTAACACACAGAAGAGTCTGAGATAGGAAGGCACTCTTTGGCTTCTATTTATATCGCCCTCTTCTCCTCTTCTCCAAACACATCCCACAGCTAAAGAAAAGTAGATATCTCTCTCTATCTCTCACATATGGATTAGGGTTTTGCTTTGGATGTCGTGGACCAATAGCAGTTGAAGCTGCCAGCATGATCTAAACTTCCCTCTTGGTCAGGGAAAGATCAGATCATGTGGTAGCTTCACCTGTTGATGGGGATCACGAAAAAGAACACTCCCTACTATCACGATTCTAGCCCTACACCATCTGGATAGCTTCTTTATGTGATTTTCTCATTTGGGGAATCATTAATTTGGCTACAATTTTCTTTCATTTCTGTGCCACATAGGGTACTGTTTCATCGTTTTTTCCCTTACACTTGTCCTTTTTTCCTCTCGTTTTTGTTTGGTTTCTAAATTCTTTTTGTGGTTCCACTTCTAGGATTTAACTTTGGAGTCTCTTTAACTTTGTGATGGATTTGGTTTTTATCAAGCACTACAACATAGCTGATCGTATGCCGTCTGACATTTCATTGTTTGGAGATGCTATTGGCGCTTTAAAAAGGTCATCCTCCACTCTTAGCTAATGAAATAAAGAAGGTAAAAGAGCATGGAGACTTCTTTAGAGTGCTAATATGAAATTTCATGATTTATGATATTTAATCCAATAAGGGCGAGCCTTCGCGCAATAGAAAGGTTACTCATGTTTTATCAAAAGGTCATGGGTTTGAGTTGTGAAACAATCTCTTTGCAAAGTAAAAGTAAGACTGCTTACGGTTACGTTTCCCCTCCCTCTCTGACCCTTGCAAAGAAGAGAACCTTATTGCCTTGGGATTGCCCTTTTTATCATATGCAATCCAGTATACACATGGTGGTCCATTTGCAGAACTTTATTTTGCAAAAGAAAGCCATGACTTGGCCAATGAGAGTAACATTGCGCTAAATATGTTCATATGGTATTCCGGAATCTTAGCTGCTTGGTGTAATATTCATACTACTGTTAGGGTTTTGAGTGACAGAATTTCTCCAGTCCAAAAATATTTGGTGCTTTTGAGATTCCATCTTATCAATTAACCCTTATACTTAAATTAAGCCTTTGATTATATTGCACTAATCCCTTTTAGATGTTGTTTAATATGTTGGTTTTGTTAAAGAACAATTTAATGGTGACATATGTCGTAAAAGAATGCATTAACAAGGGGGGAAAGCACTTGAATCTTTGTGCATGGCTGCACAGCCTGCAGTAGTATTATATAAGCTTTTAACCGTTCTATCATGTATATTGTTAATTAATTAAACCTCTTTGGATATCATTGTTTAAACGTTGGAATTGTTGGAAAAATAGTCGTATTTAGTTTTTTAGTGTTTGGTTTCTTGGGCCTAAGTCCGTTTAGGTTTAGAGTTTGCTAGTTTGCCATATGTACGAGTCTTTATTCGTTTATTTTCGTCAAGTTAATCTCGATGTACTCGTATAAATTTTGTAACCGTTTCGGTATTTTTATTTATTTTAATAATATTTTTACTTTCATATTACGTTGTTCGTCCATTTTTTGTTCATTCATATGTGGACTGATTTGCAACTAATGAAAGTACTTGTGAAATTTCTGCTATTGAATTTGAGAAATCAAGTTTATTGTAAAGTATGAGGTTCACTATTGTAAGGTCAATTCGTTTTTATGCAATTTTTCATATTGGCAGTCATTATTCGATCACAATGTTTCATTTACAATGTTGAAAGTGTAGCGAAAATCTCTACACCTATAATAATATAGTAGGGCTTGCAGTTTCTAGGACTTGTAAATTTATCTACGTACGGAAGATCTTGTGTTTGATTTTTCTCTCTTATAAGATCACGAGTTCGTTTCTTCTCTCTCTTAAGATGGTTTTATTTATTTATTTTTATTTAGTTTTTAATTTTTTTTTCATATACCCTTGATATCTTAATGGAGTTAAGGCCCTACAAAAACTAAAGAAGGTGTCCAATTAAGTTCAACCACTAGGTCCATTGTGATGTTGATATATTTAGGTGAATGATATTATGTTGAAATATTTAGATGAACGATATTTGTGAAAATTTGCTATGTTGAAATATTTAGATGAACGATATTTGTGAAAATTTGCTCCCGAATTGAACGATACGATACAAGTGAAACTTGTGGGTTCCATTCATTGCGTTGGTGATCACATGTGAGTGCCCAAAAATGGTTGAAACGCTTCTATGAATTTTTCCAACTTCGAAAAAATTAGACTGGCGTGACTTTGCCACAAGGTGGCCCCTTAAAAAAAAATGAAAAAAACTGCGCGGCCAATTTGTGACGAATGCAAAATAGACAGTGTCGCTTCTGCCCTACATCATGATTAAAAATGAAAGGACATTATTGGCCGTTTGTGTTCTGTTTGCTTTCAAATCACTCAATTTCTCAAGACCAAAGAGCATCCTGCAAAATTACAGGTACAATCTGTTCATTTGGCGCGCCTAATCTCTCTCTCTGCTGTACCAAAGAAGAATACTTGGCAGTTCACAAGCAACATGTAACTGTGCAGTACCAGTGAGTTTTCAAAAAACTTATACTTTACTCTCTGTTTTTGCCTTTGCCTTTCCTTTTCTTACTGTTCAGTTTGGTAAGTAATCTGATTCAAAAAATCAGTAAATTTGAACTTTTTTCCATGTGAATTCGATGAGAGAATTAGATTTTAGAGGATGATGATGGGTTTTCTGTATCTGCAAAATGAAAAAAGCATGCAAATTAAAAGGGTGCTCCTTTACTCCTTCACTTAATTGTAACAGGTGATGGAGGTGATTGATTGATTGATTCATCTTCTTAATTGGATTTTCTGGAGTTTCTGTGTGTAATTGGTTTTTTTTTCCCCCTAAAAGTTTGTTGAAAATGATTAAATGGGTTGTCTTAAGGGAAGCAGCTTGATTTTGTTCAATCTCAGATATTAACTGGAAATTTTGCTGCAGCCTGCAGGTAATAATGTGAGGGGAAGGCTGTGAAAGGGCAAGATCTTGGGTGTAACCGTCGTAATGTCCCCCCAACTCTCTATCGTGAGGTGATGAGAAAGAGGGAGGGAGAGACATTACAACGGTCACACGGTCAAATCTCTCCTGTGAAAGGGATTGTTGCCATGTTCCACCAGTAGTTGGTTTATGTAAGTAATCTCCAATTACTATTCCTGCTCAGTTCATACTTGCTGATGTTTGTCTTTGTAATTAAAGAGTCTTAAACCATGATTAGGGTTTAGCAATCTTCAATAGCTCTTACAATAATCAAAAGAAATGTCACTGTCAGATTGTTTTACATGTTATTCACTGAAATGATGCAGAAGTCGGGATTAGAGTTCATATACTACATCCTTTCGGTTTCTGCTCTTTCGAGTCTTTTGTTTTAGCCTATTCTTGAATGTACACATGTATATAACTGATCTTATCTAATCTCCGTCTTGCTTCTGTGCTTTATAAACAATGAATTAATCTTATCTAAGTTAGAAAATGATTAAATTCGGCTTATGCACTCTTTTACATCTCCTTCAAACATCACACTTACAAGTTCAGATACAAGGAATCTTATCTTGGAACTTATTATTTTACACCATAATAATCCGTATCTCAGGTAACGTTTGGATTATTAGGGTTTATGCATCCTTATGGAATGGTCATTCCGTTGTTTTGGTTCGCATATATAGTTTGGGAATGAGCATTCCAAATTTACAAATTCACTTGAGCTTAAGACTCCAAGCCGTAGGCATTGACTCCGAGCATCAAATACTCAAACCTAGACTCCAAGCTAGGGATGTAGGACATGAACCCCGAGAGTGAACCCCGAGCGCTGAGTCCCAAACCTAGAGCTCCACTTTGGACCTTGAGCCCTGAGCTCACGCCTTTGAGCTTTGAGCTCAGGTATCCGGCATCTTGTCCCGGCCCCTGAACTCCGGAACCTGGACCTTGGTTCTCGAGCCAAACCCAAGACTTGGAGTCCAAGATGCTCACACATTTCTTTTGATTGTAAGTAACCTCTTGATAGTTTCGAAGAACGGTTCATCTGGAACTGGTATGCACTTCACGATCCAACCAATTGGCCATGAAACAGCTGCAATTGCGACACAAGTTGCCCATTGCCGCAAAGTCAACCTCTCTGTGCTTGCAAACTTCTTCAGGAACTCCACCATCACAACTTGAAGAACGATAGTTATCCCCACAATTCCAATAAACAATTTGTTCCTGTGAATTCCTTTGAATACATTCTGCTTCTCCATGCTCCTCGAGTTGAACTCGTTGAAAATTTGACAGAGTACAAACGTGTTGAAAATCAAAGTATCATTCACCACAGCAGTGACATTGAAGATGGACTCGCCACTGAACTGCAAGGTTAAGAGGATGGCTATTTGATATAGAGCTTGACATAAAAGGTTTCTCCACATAATATTGGTTATGAGCGGTGCAGTTCGACCTACAGGTTTCTTCTGCATTAGCTCATCTGTTGGCCGCTCAGTAGCAAGGGCGAGAGCGCCTAGTGTATCCATGATGAGATTCACCCACAGCAACTGAACTGCTGTTAGGGGAACTTCACCAGCTGAAACTGCGGCGATAAAGTTGATTACTAGAGCTGCAACATTAACAGTTAGTTGAAACTGGATGAACTTCTGTATATTGTTATAAACACATCTCCCCCACCTCAAAACTGTGGCCACAGAATTGAAGTTGTCGTCCAAGATGATGATGTCTGAGCTTTCTTTTGCCACCTCCGTCCCTTGGATTCCCATGGAAAGTCCTATATCAGCTTCTTTCAATGCAGGTGCATCATTTGTGCCATCTCCTGTGACTGCAACCACATGTCCCTTCTGCTTCAAACACTGCACCATCAATAGCTTGTCGAACGGGGAGGATCTTGCCATCACGCAAATTCTATCGACCTTTTTCATTCTCTCTTCCGGTGTGTAGTTTCGGAATTCTGCTCCTTCTATCACTTGATCACCATTTTCCACATCCTCAGTATTTAGTATTCCACATTCTGTAGCTATAGCTTTAGCTGTGAAAACATTGTCTCCGGTAATCATTTTAATTTGCACGCCTGCAGACATGCATGTTCTCACAGCTTTGGTGACCCCTGGCCGACATGGATCTTTGAGACCAACTATCCCTAGCAAGATTAATCCATCTTCTTTTAGCCTTGGATGGGCCTTGTTGTCGTTGCTGTATTCAATTTCTTTCTCTGAAATTTGAGCATGAGCAAAAGCAATGCACCGGAGGCTACTAGCTGCCATGCCTTGGATTGTTTTCTCAATATTTGACCTACCATCTTCATCCAAGGACTTTATAGTCCCGTTGGTTTCATAATAACTCGAGCACATTGCAACGATCATCTCAGCAGCTCCTTTCCAGTGCACATGGATGGTGTTATTCTTCTTCTTTATAAGAACCCCGCTTCGTTTCTTATCTGAGTTAAACGTTTCAACATGAAGAATGTCATAACTAGGCTTCAACTTTTCCAGGTCCATACCCAAATCTGAAACAGCCCAATGGAGAATCGCTTTCTCTGTTGGACTACCAGAAATTTCGGGTTTTGATCCCAATAAAGGCATGTAAACACTTCCGGTCGTGTTCAAGCCAACTCCTTGATGGAATAATTCACAAACATTTGGTGTGATTGAATTATCTTTCTCAATGAGATCTTGGCCAACAAAAAATTGAGTCACTTCCATTTCATTTTTTGTCAAAGTTCCTGTTTTGTCAGTACAAATAACGGTTGCTGATCCCATTGTCTCACAAGCTTGTAGTTTTCTGACCATAGCCTGATCATTCATCATTCTTTTCATTGAGTAAGCAAGTGTTAGTGTGACGGCCAATGGCAGACCTTCTGGGATTGCCACAACCACAATAGTGACTGCAGCGGAAACAATGCGAACTACTCCGCTCAACACACTATCTATGCTTTTGTTGCTACCACTGTACTCCTTTTTTCCCTCATCATCTTTTGTGTTACCAGTGAAAAAACGAATCAACAAGACTACAAGAACTAGGAAGGCAACTGCAAGGCCTACCTTTCCAATAGAAGAGGTTAGTTTGTCAAGCCTTTCTTGTAATGGTGTTCTTTCATTTGAGTCCTGCGATATTGAGCTCATCATTTCTCCCCACGCAGTGTTCATCCCAACTGATGTGATGAGCATTCGAGCATGGCCATCTACCACCTTTGCACCGGAGAACAGGAAGGGGTTCTTGGCGGAATCAACTTCAACATGATCACTCTCTCCCGTCATGCTTGACTCGTCCACTTGTAAGGAATACCCATCTAGGAACAATCCATCTGCAGGTATTTGATCTCCCATATTCAGAACCACAACATCTCCAACTACAATATTGAAGATGGAGATTTCTTGTCTCTGTTTGTCTCTAAATACCTCAACTTTGATGTTGCTACTGATTTTAGACAATTTGTCGAACTGTAATTCTTGTCTAAAGTTACTGAGAGCTGAGACAACAATGACAATGAATACAGCAACAAAGATGCTTCCTCCCTCGTACCAGCCTTCCTTCGCTCCATGCTCTTTGATTCCAAATCCGAGAGAAAGCGCCGCACAGACACAGAGAATCAGAATTGTTGTATCTTTCAAAGCGTCCAGCACAAAATAGGACAACCCTTTTGGAGGCTGCTTGTGGTAGGTATTTGAACCAAAGATTTCACGCCTTTGGTTGACTTCTGGCTCATTTCCAGGGATGCCATTTTCAGGGTTTGTTCCGAGAAAAGTGCTGACGCCGTTAACTCCTCCAAACTGGTTCAGAGCACACAAGTCCTTATCCTGCACCACTCGTACAAGTCCTGCATGATCAAATTCAGTGTTGGGGAGAAAACTGCGCCAATCAGTTTCAGTAATGATTTCTTGGTGGGAAGTGCTTGGTTTCACATCCAGTGCAGTGTAAGAATAAGAGTGCAAGATCTCGGAGTCCTTTTTGTAGTTGTTTCTCTTGTTTAGAAGCTCTTTGGGAAGCGAAAGCATGGCCCGAACAGCATATATTGTTGCGTATGCCATGCGCCATCTCATCTTGGCTCTGGTGAGGGTGGTGGTGGTGGTGATGTCGAGGAGCAATTTGCCATAACCATAAGGCGAATCGCGGCTGCTTAACATGGTTTGTCAACGGTTAGAACTTTGAAGAGTTCACACAGTTAAGAAAATAAAGTCGCAAAAGAGAGCCTAGTTGAAACAAATTAAGAACTCCATTGTCATGTGTATTTTGCTCTGTTTTATAGCCAAATTCAGTCGGTGATTGCAAAAGAGGCAATGTGTGACACGACACGACTTGAATGACATGAACCGAACACAATACAAGTATAGGACTTGATGTGTACACGAGCAACGTTGTGATAGCATTGTATTTGTATTTCTCTTGTGAAATGGAAAGCTACTCCCTCCAAACTTTAGGTTGGATTTTTTTTAAGGTCTACCATTCAATTGTGTGGTCAATCACCCTAAACCAAAAGGTTTCTTGCGCTACATGCAATGGAGAAATTTCCTCTCTTGTGGTGGTCCTCCTACTATGTATGAAATGACATTTTTTTATCATGCTTCAATTACTCGATATACGGAAGGAAAACTTTACAATAATGGTTGTACCATTGTCTCACTCTACAATTCTTTATTAAAAGTAGGCTTTACCATTCTTTATAAAAAGCAGGCTCTGCCATAGATTTTTTTAACGAAAATGATCTTAAGATTTAAAATTTTTATAAAAGTGGTATTTGAGATTATTCATTGTCAACCATTTTTGTTTGTTTGTGAAAATTTTCCCTTTGAATTGAAGAAACCAATGGTTCAAGTGGAAGGGATGATTTGATAAAATTACCCTTAATTTAATGAAGGTTTTTCATAGAATAACCAAAATGATTAACAGTGTACAGTCTCATGGACTACTTCTATAGATTTCAAATCTCAAAGATCAAAGTAAGAATTTATACCAATTTTAGAGATCATTTTGGCTGAAAAGCCTTAAAAGTATGATAGTACAATAATGGTTCTAGGTTTAAAATTGTAAATTTTTTGAGGGTGAAATTAAATTATAGGAAACTTCATTCTAATCCTTGACAAATATGACTTTTAGACAAAAACATGATTAAGATCAAAATTTAATTATAGTCCCTTGATACATTAATCACCTCATTTATTAATTATATTTTGATGTTTAATTATTTCTCTCTTTCCTCCAGTTCTAATGTATTAATTTTATTTCATTATATCATAACACATGTTGTTGTAAACATTTAGATAACTAATTTATGTTATACAAGATCTTTCGATATACTTTGTCTTTTTCATTTAGGTATATTAAATTCATTATAATACATTTTTGTGCATACATTTCGTTACATACATTTCAGTACATACATTTCGATACAAACATTTAGGTATATTTATTCAATATAAATACATTTTGGTATTAACATTTCAAGTATTTAGTCACATTAGTTCAATATAATAGATTTCAGTGTATACATTTTAGTACTAATATTTAGGTACATTAATTGAGTCCTTTTAAGTTTGAAGAATGCTAAACAAAACTAATGAATTAAAAAACTTTTTTTGGTCAAAAAAATAAATTAAAATGTGTATATTAATAAATTTAAATATTTAATTGGAGACATTGAATAAAATACATATTAGTAAATTTGAATTAGTGATAAGGAGATTATAACCAATATGTAATCTAACACCAAATTTTTATTAAAATTTCAATCTTCTTACAGAACGTTTGTGTTAGGTGCACACTTGCGGTTTAAGCACGTAGTTAACAATTTGGTCCCTAAAGTTTGGCACCTTGTTTGTCCAATATAAATTTTGTGAAGGGTGCCTGATCTTTTACATAAATTACATTAGATGTATTCATTTACTTGAGTGTTTACTAACAATCTGAAATCGAAATCTACCTAAATATGTGCAAGTGTTTACTTACTTTCTAAGTTGAAATGAGAATGAAGCCATTTTGATTATTGACTCATTCCAACCAAAGGTAATATAAAAAAGTGAAAGATAACTTTAGTACAAATTATTGGAACTCGTTTAGAAGTGTTTGCAAAATGAATGAGAGTACTTCAAGTGTTTTTTATTTAAAAGAAGCACTAGATATTTGATGTTTGTAGGAAACACTTAAAGTACTTTTGCAAGATTCAGTTGGATTTTTATTAAAAATTAATTTCACAAATATTTTCACTAAAAGTATTTTCGATCATTTTAAAAGTATTTTCGAGTGAACCCTTAGTGATATCCTGTACTTTCACAAGCAGCCTCAGAAGTCTCTGTCTTGCAAAATTCTAAAATAGAATTATTGACTTTATATTAGGTCCACTTGACTTTTGATTCCCTTGTTAGTGCAATTAATCAATGAAATGACTTGGATTGAAATTCCAATAACACAACTCTCATTCATTTCTCGTTCCAAATAAATAAACACGTTGCGGACAATGATACACCACCCATTAAATAAGTTTAATATTTAGGTCAATAGGAAAAGCGTGTTGAAAATTCAGCTTAGTTGTACTTATCATTCTTCTTATGAAAATATTAGGTTTACTGTTTGAATGCAAGTACCTTTTTGCAGCAGCTAAGTTCTTTTCCTTCACAGTTTCTGCAAGACCAGCATCTTCATGATGATCAACGTCGGACACTAAACTGTAGTGATTGGATACTATCTCTCTGGGACGCTCAAGCATGACACGGACAACACGTAACGCCAAAAAGGCCATCCGCCACCTCCTCTTAGCTCGGAGGGCGGTGTCAAGGTCGTCAAGGAGCGATGGGCCACAATTGTAGGCCGTGTCGCTGCTGCTTACCATGTTTCTTTTTAGGTCTAAAGAGTTTAAGAGTGAAAGAGATTAGTGGTTAGTAAGGAGGAGGAGGATGACCTAGCTAACAATGGTTGAGTTGTATTTATAGGCAAAAAAGGGTAGCTAACAATGAGATGAAAGCATATGTACCCTGTCGGCAAAATTGTCAAGCAGCAATAGCACGTTTATTGGTCAATACAAAGTTCTTGCTCAGGCCATAAAAAATAGAGCAGGTTTTTAATACTTTTTGGCCTACAATTGATAGAAAGAGAGTTCATCCTAAAGAGTTGTATTTATAGGCAAAAAATGGTAGCTAACAAAGAGATGAAAGCATATGTACCACGTCGGCAAAAATTGTCAAGCAGCAATAGCACGTTTATGTAGTCAATACAAAGTTCTTGCTCAGGCCATAAAAAATAGAGCAGGTTTTTAATACTGTTTGGCTCTTTACAAGAAATTTTGGTAGTGACCGGAGAAGTTGTTATGTTGGGTGGGACTAGTACGCAGTCGAGTGCGACCAAACTATCCTTTTGTGAAAAGTCGTCTTAAGGATGACATATTCGGCTGCTCCAACACAAGCTTTTCTATCAGTATGCATGGTTAGGACAACTCTCAGGAAGAGTAAAATACATGGAGTCTTATGTTTTTTTTTTTTTTTTTTTTTTTTTTTTTTGAGAGAGAGAGATGTCTTATTACGAGTATGTAAGGAGTCAATCCTTATTGCCTTCACAAACTGACGCATACTGAAGTGATTTATTCAAAAAAAAAAAAAAAAAAAAAGTTTAGACCTACGTGTTAAACTGTAATAAACTTGTATTGTAAAGAGAAATATCATTAGAGTCGGTAGGCTTTTTAGATAAAATGTTCTTTGAGATTAGCATAACTTCTGACTGTGGTGTTTGGGATCTAAATCGATAGAAATGGTCACTGATGTTGTCCATTGTAATCATTTTGGTTATTCAGTGAAAAATCTTGGTTAAAGTGAGGGTGTTTTGTTAAATCAACCCCTCCACTGGACTTGGTGGTTTTTCAATTTAATCGAGATTTTTCACAAAATCACTAAAATGATTGACGGTGGACAGTCTCAAGAACAATTTATACCGATTTTAAAAATCAGAAATCAAAATGAAAAGTTGTGTTAAACTCAAAGGACATTTTGGCTAAAAGCCGAGTCGATCTTCTTCTTTTGTAATTGCTCCGTGAAATGTAAAGCACTCCATTCAACTTAAATGACAGAACTGCTAGTTTTGCCTTGGGGAAATTGAAGAAAAATCAACTATTAAACAATGACTTGGGTCTCCACTAAAATCATCGACAAAAATTTCCAGCTCGATGTAAACGAAATGACTAAGATTATTATCTCAGAGAAATATATCAAATAGAAATAGAGAGGGAAATAACTGGAAATAACTGGAAAGATTGTTGGAAATATTGTGTTATGAACAGAGTCACATTGAGACATGGAAGTTGACATAGATATTTATTTATTTATATCTTTTGTGAATATTTGAAAGGTCCGCAACGTGGGTTGTCTTTTTTTTCTCACTACTTTATTAATTACTTTACCCCATAAAATGGAAAATGTGGAGAATTTTTCAGTATATTCGGAACACGGAATAGTACATCAGTTATTATGAAGAAAATTTTTATTTCTCGAATATCTTTTCACTTGTATAACGACTTGTGTTTCGAGCACCCTAAAAAAAATTCTCAAAAATATGACTTTGCCTATTCTCATCTTAGTTGTTCTCAATATCCGTTGATTCATTTCCAAACTCATAATTGTTCTTTTTTTCTTTTTTCTTTTTTCTTTTTTTTCTTCTTTTAACAGCAAAATAAGGACAACTGGTAGTAAATCACAGTTATCCACTTCTTCCGGGTCTAAAGAGACTATGAGAAATTTCATCCTATCCGTGATCACAATTAAGCAGACTCACCCACTCAAAACATTAAATCCAGAACCTCTCTTATTTTTTGTTTATTGGGAAGCCACAATTCGCACTGGCCACTTGTTAACATTCAAAAATCAACATTGTTAGCTCTTATCAATTAATGTGTACGGATTTGCCGGATGCTAAAATTTGAAGCCTCCTTTTGGCCAGAGATGACCCACAAGTTTGCATTGCATGTCTTGAATAATTGAATTTTAAGGAGCTCAACTTGAAAGAACACAATAGCAAATAGATAGCCAAATTTCATCGTTTTTTTGTTTTTTAGTTTTTTGTTTTTTGTTTTTATTTTTATTTTTTCATTACCAAACATCTCATGTCTAATAGTGCGCTCGGATTTGCCAAATACTTAAGTTTGAAACCTCATACCTTTAAACGATTCATAAGTATACATTGAACTTTAATCAACACAAATCAAAACAAAATGATGCCGATTTATGGTATTTTATTTCCTAGCCAACCTTTTGTTCAAATATTTCAAATTATGACACCCAAATGGAAAGGTTCAAGTCCAACATTAAGGGCTGGTTTGGTATTGCTGTGCTTTGAAAAAAAGTTACTTCTGTTGTGCTGTGAGAATAAGCAGCTGTGAAATAAAGCAGCAGAGTGTTTGATAAACTTTTTTGTAAAAGTGCTTTTGAAAAAAAAAAAACAGTATTATAATGTTTGGTAAACTTTTATATAAAACATATATGAAAAAAAACCGGTTTTTCAAAGTTAGGTTTTGCAGCTTCTTGTTTTTGGCTTTTTTTAACCCAAAACTGTGGAAAAAAAAACTGAAGCTGAATGTTTATCAAACACAAAAACAGCACCCGACTTTTTTTTATACCAATTTTTTTCAAAATCACCTCAGTACTAAACCATGTCTAAATATTAAGTGTTTAATTAAGCTAACGACAGTTTCAAATTAAAGGAGCCGCTGCAAGTCGTAACAACCAACATTTGTCCGTACATTTTTGTACGGTTTTTTAAAAGAATTGCCGCCAGGGCGGACTTGGATCATTCCACCTATGCTTTTATTTAGTTACATTAGATTCATTTATTTTTCTTCCTTTTGCAATATGCATAAAATACAACAACCCAATAAAATAAACGAATTGGACTAACTGAGTTAATTTATCACACATTTTACCACAGTGGTGAAAATGTGTTCAGCTTTTGCATGACGACGTGGGTTCAAATCTCATCAGTAGCTAATCTAACATCAAATTTAATAAAATCTATCGTTTGACACAAAAAAATAAAAAAATAAAAAAAATAAAAAAACTAGTCATTTTTTTCTATGTTTGTTATAATTGTTTATATTTCTTCTGAAATCATATTGCTAAGGCGGTTGATTACGATTGGCTTCGACGTCCGACTGGTAATGTGACGGCGACAAAGCAACGTCATTTGTTTTTAAATAATCGTTATTGGCCTTAAAATAGAACCTGGCTTCTCTGCCCTCCCAGTTCCTATACATTCTCATCCTCTTCTATTTGTGCGGTTACGGTTAAATCACGTCAACATTTTATATTACTATTGCTTTTTGTCTTATTATCTCTATAAAAAATCAATATAAAATGTTGACGTGGCTTAACTGTGACTGCACAAAATAAGAAGAGATAGAAGGGTATGGAAACTGGGAGGGCAGAGAAGCCGGGTCCTTAAAAGAGTTAGCAAACTCGATGTATCTCACGACAATATTAAAGAGAAAATGTCTTTTGAAAAATATATAATGACTTTTCTATGCCAATAGGCTTTTTATAGCAGCTTCTTTTCTTTTGCTAATGCATTTTTCACATCTTTGAGCACATATTTTTTAATTAAAGGCCGGTTTGCGGTTAGTTCTGGAAAAGATAAAAGTGTTTTTTAATCATAAAAACGTTTCCAATTATGTTTAATAGATAAAGCTACTTCTAGAAAGGATTAAAATGTTTTCTAACAATAAAAAACGCTTCCAACTACGTTTAACATGTAAAGCTAGATGCATTTTTGGATCGTAAAAACACTTTAGGAGAAGCGCATTCATATGCTTCTTAAGAAAGCACTTCCAATTGTTTTCTTTAGGAAGCACTTAATATTTCAACAAACACTTCTACATGTTTCTAATACAAATGGTTAGCCCTTGCCAGTAAAAGCGTTTAGTTGCAGTCTTAAACGAACCTTAAAAGCTAAAGGCATAAAAGCAGAAAGACAAGAATAACACGTGCAGTGGTGTGGGATAAAACTTTAAAATTGATGCCAGAAAATTTTAAGCCATAAATCAGAAACAGTTTTTCTCCTTTAGTAATTTTGAACCAAGATTATTAAATAATGATTTCAGCCTAAATTGTTTTCATGGTAACTTTTTAATAATAAAATCCATGTAGATCATCCTAATTTGTTTTTATGGACATTTTAACTAAAAATAGTTAAATTTGGATATATAATGAAAAATCACATTAGCTACCCCATTCTTAAACACAAGTTCATAACATATGCATCACATGAAACATGAAATTCATGGAACAACATAAAAAAACCCTTGTACCCATACGAAACACATGAAAATATTTGCATTGTATATATGTTTGAACAAATACATAGGTATTTGTAGAAAATTTCGGTAAAATTTTATTTAAATAATTTGTTAATTGTTTTAGCTATTTGATTTAATTTTGGACCATCAGATCTTCTTTTACCATTAGATTTGCTGATGTTCAATCTCTGTTGTTTGATGTAATGGAATTATAACTTTGATTTAAAAACCAGTTCGAATTTGAACCGTTGTATCAACCAACTACCCAATTTTTATAGTTGTCAAATTAAAAAGAAAAAGTCATTGGGCTCATTGCACATGGCCAACAAAGGCGTCAGCTCCTGGGGGCCAGTGCTGACGCTTTGTCTCGTGTCATGCACGTCGAAGCTATGTGGATGCGAACAAATTGGGCACGTTCGCTCACACTGGTAGGCCCGCCATTATACCTGGCTCAATTTCTTGAGGAAATTTGGCCCAAAACGAATTTTCTCCTTTTAGACCACCATGTTTATTTATGTCCCTTAACTCTCATTTTATTTAATTTAATTCAATAGCCAGAAACATAAGTGTGTGAAAGAAGAAAATAAGTATACAGAAATCGCTACAATTTCCTCAAACAAACTCTCATCCATCGGATTCCACTTTCTCCAACTTGCCATTTCCACATCGAATCCTATCTTCAGTCTCTACAGATGGTCCAGAAAAATCATTTTCTTTTCAGAAAAAAAGGCAGTACTAGATCACAAGAATCACCACTTGGACAAATTACATGACAAATGCAATTTCCTGGTGGTTTCCCTCGTCAATGGTGGAAGAGCTTTCCACGACTAAATGGCCTACCTCATTAATCACGACATTGACCAAAACCAAGTTGATCTTACTTTAAAGGCAGAAATCCCCCTAAAGGCCGTGCTGCAACTTCCTAGCAACTTCCATTCACTAAATGCTTCTCTGTTTTTACATTACGTCCTTGCCGCGACCGAACCGTGTGCCTCGGTTACACCGACGATGACAGCAACATCCGTGACGTCAATGCAGAGTTTTGTACGTATAATATTCCACGCACAGCTTATGATATTGTTTTTAACCATATGCGTACTGTAAAGGGAACGCAATTTGCGCTACCGGTCCCATGCACAAATAGCACTCCCTTTACTACGTATTTGATCACGAGATAAGATATCACTACGACAAATTTTGATCACGAGATGAGATATCATTACTACAAAATTGATCACAAGACAAGATATCGTTAATACAAATGTATGCACAACTTATGATGTTGATTTTAACCATGAGTATTGTAAAGGGAGCGCAACTTGCGCTACCGGTCACCATCAAAGCTCTGGAGATATTTGTCCGTTGCGCAAATAGCGCTCCCTTTACTGCGTATTTGATCACGAGATAAGATATTACTACGACAAATTTTGATCACAAGATGAGACATCATTACTACAAAATTGATCACAGATTCACAAGACAAGATAGCATTGATACAAATGTGCTCACAAGATAAGATAACGACACACTACTTTTCCACATTTTTGTGTGTATGAACTTGTGTAACACTCTACTGCCATTTTCTTTTATTATTTCGGAGACCATAACAAATCCAGTTTGACATTGTGTCAGCATGTAAATGAAGCAGAAATTTCCTAATTAAATAGCTTGTACGAATTTCTGCGTTTCATATGAATCCACCAAACCTAGCGGTGCAGAAATGCAAGGAAACAACCACAGCTAAGTTGACTAAATTATATTTTTCAAAGCATTTAAGTTATACATTTTGGTGAAGCATGTAAGATCGAAGAAGTTCTTGGCTTTATAAATATTTTCATATATTTTTAATGTCAAACATACCAAAACCAAATAAGTTTCTAAAATACGTAGCTAAGTTTATTTTTAAAAACAAAATAATTGTTTGTATAACTATCCTGCATACATTGAAGTTTAAAATCCTACGTATGCCGAAAATCAACGTAGTTAATTTATTTTATAGATGAAAATGATGCTTTCAAGAAACTATTTGCCTATATCCAAGGTAAACCCTTATAAACAAAATAAAGTCTATTGATCTTGATTAATTTACAAAAGAAATTGATTCTTTTCAGATATGTGCAACGTTACAAAGATAAAAAAATTCATAAGCAGAAAGTCTATGCAGAATGACTTCACAAGGATAGTCCAAAATCATATATCCCCTAGAACATGTAGTTATGAGGTACAAGATGCCTTAAACCGTTTAATGTTTGGGTCTAAAGTTGTTGGTCTGTATTGATGTTCAACCTATGTCAAAGTTAGAACTTAAAATGAGGGTTTACTTTGGGCTCTTCCGGCAACGAGCCCCGAGTGCTTTCCGTGTAAACTGAACGCAGTAACACCCTAAGAACATTGTGCATTCAAGCTCGATTAAATCAATTACAAAGTAAGGATGCAGTCAAGAGAAGGTCAAGCTAGATTTAAATCAAACAAGGACACCCATTAACCTGTTCAGTTCTACATGCACAAGTCACAGTAAGGCAAATGTAGAGTTTTATACGTATAATATTCCATGCACAACTTATGATGTTGGTTTTTGTCATATGCCTATTGTAAGAGGAGTGCAATTTGCGCCAGCGGTCACCATCAAAGCTCTAGTGATATTCGTCCGTTGCACAAATAGCACTTCCCTTTACTAAATATTTGATCACGAGATAAGATATCATTATGAAAAATTTGATTACAAGACGAGAAATCATTACTACGAAATTGATCACAAGATGAAATATCATTAGTACAAACTTGGTCACAAGATAAGAAATCGACAGTATGTTTCCATATATTATTGTGTGATGAAATTGTGTGAACACTCTACTGCCATTTTTATTAATATTTCGGAGACCATAACAAATCCAGTTTGATATTGTGTCCGCACATAAACAAAGCAGAAATTTCCTCGCTAAATAGCTTGTATGAATTCTCTACTGCCATTTTCTTTTATTATTTCGGAGACCATAACAAATCCAGTTCGATATTGTGTCAGCACATAAATGAAGCAGAAATTTCCTCGCCAAACAGCTTGTAGTTATTTCTGTGTTTCATGTGAATCCACCAAACTTAGTGGTGCAGAAACACAAGGAAAAAAACCACAACATCAAGTAGCAAATTAGATAGTGTAAGTTGACAGTTATATTTTTAAAAGCATTAAGTTATATATTTTGGTGAAGCATGTAATATCAAAGAAGTTCTGGGCTTTATAAATATTTTCATAAATTTTATATGTCAAACATACCAAAACCAAATAAGTTTCTAAAATACATAGCTAAGTTTATTTTTAAAAACAAAATAATTGTTTGTATAACTATCCTGCATATGTTAAGGTTTAAAATCCTACGTGTGCCAAAAATCAACGTAGTTAATTTATTTTATAAATGAAAATGATACTTTCAAGAAACTATTTGCCTATATCAAAGGTAAACCCTTATAAACAAAAAAAGTCTATAGAGTTAAATTAAGAAATTGATTCTTTTCAGATAGCTATGTGCAATGTTAAAGATAAAAATTCAGAAAGTCTATGCAGAATAACTTCACAAGGATAGTCCAAAATCATATATCCCCAAAAACATGCAGTTATGAAGTACAAGATGCCCTAAACTGTTTAATATTTGGGCCTAAAGTTTTTTGTTTGTATTGATGTTCAACCAAGGTCAAAGTTAGTACTAAAAATGAAGGTTTAATTTCGGCTCTTTCGGCCCAACGAACCCCGAGTGCCATCCATGTAAACTGAATGCAGTAGCACCCTAAGGACATTGTGCATTCAAGCTCAATTAAATCAATTACAAAGTAAGGATGCAGTCAAGAGAAGGGCAAAGATGGATTTAAATCCACCAAGATCGCCCATTAACTTGTTCAGTTCTACACGCACAAGTCACAGTGAATCACTAATGACGATGGATGCATTCGCCTGTAGTTTTAGCATTGCAGCAAACCCATATCAGATATATAGCAGATTTGACAATCTAAACAAAATATATCAATCAAAGCGAAAACTGCAGTACGAGGCGAACTTTACCACATAGTTGCACAACCAAATGTTTCTTAACACAATGAACAATCAGATTAACATATGCTTTCTATCACTCAAATGACTGCCATTGAATTCTTACAAGTTATAACTAAATAGAACTTGAACCTGTACAAAAATTCCTATCCGAAACCAAAATCATACGAAGCTCATCCGATACTATAACACAATTATATTATACTCCCAAGTTTCGAACACTGAATTCAGAAATGCATTGAAACTTTTCTACTTTTTCCATGTTAAATCAAAGAAGCAGAGTTCAACCGAACATACCTTTTGCACAATCCCACTTCATCAGCAACAATTTCGTCCAAAATTTCATCACAAATGCACCAACTTTCACCTCCATTTTCCAAAATCTCACACCTTCAGTGTCAAATTCTCACCGCCCAAAACTCCATCAACCTCACTATCCGAACCAAACAACTCACCAGCCCTATAATTCGTGGTAGAACCCGAAATCCCCAATTTGTCCAATCCAATCAAATTGACCCACGTACTCCGATCCGCCACAGCCCCCCAGCACACCAATCTCTCAGCCTGTTTCACGTTCACGCCTGCAATCCTCGCTTCTCTGAAGGGCTTGATGCACTTCTCCTTCGCAAACCCGCCGCACTTCTCTTTTGCCGCCGTCAAACAACCCTCCATTTCTCTCTCCTCGCACTGCTCCCTCTGTTTGAAATCCGGCGCTTTCTGACCAATCAGAGCTCGCCACCACGGGGGCTTACACTTTTCGGATCCGCTGATGGCGCAACCGATCCTTGCGCCGGCCTCGCACTGCTCCACCATCTTGGACTTGCAGGCTCTGTACGCGTTTGCCCAAGCCTTTGGGTCTCGAAACGCCAGGACGTACGGACCGCAGGACGGGTCGTCGGTTCGGCTTGCCCGAACCGGTCCGCGGAGTAATGGGACCGGACGGTCGAATTGTATGGTTGTTGCAGCGGCTGAATGCTCGTCGATATGGTTCGATTCCGAAGCCGCCATTTTTAGGGTTGTGAGAGAAGAAAAGAAGGCGCCAGCGGAGGTTAGAGATTTGGCGCAAAGCCGTTGTATTCCGACATGTGTGAATTTCTCTTTTTAGAAGCCGCACGTGAGAAAGCGAAAAAATGATACTGTTTGTGATGTGAGTTCCAACCAAAAAAGATATATATATATATATATATATCTATATAGACTCCTTTGAAAATATTTTTTATTTAAAATGTTTCATGAAGATCTTCATAAAAACGTTTTTATAATTTAAAAACGCTTTTAACCATCTAAAAACAATTTTAGCAACGAGGGAGCTCAGCTTATTTACAACTAAACAAATTATCCCGAATTCGAATTGGGTTGGGCTTAAGAGGAAAAAGGAGCTTCATTTTCTTAAAGCCCAATTATGCTTGGATTGAAGGTCCAATTACACAATGCAGGTTTTTTTTTAATAAATAAATTATCTTCTTTTTATTTTATTTATTTTTAGGCATACATTTTTTAATAGAATTGATATTACGATCTAAATCTAAATTAAGGGAAATTCAAACTTAGGTGCGAATACGCCGGATACCAAATAATACAGCTATAATTTAAAAAATTCTAAACAAATTAAGTTGTGAACAATAAAAGTGAAATGGCACCTCTCATATAATACAACCATAATTGCACAATTTGCATTGCTTCCTAATCAATGAGTATAAGGATTAAACACATGATTTAATTTTGATCAATTTTTCTATTTCTAGTAACATGATTAAGAAAGGAGGAAAAGATCAACTGAGCATCATCATCCTTGCAAATTCTTCATAGCTAACTAGACCATCACCATCTAAATCAGCTTCTTTAATCATTTGTTCTGCCTCTTCATCAGTCAGTCTTTCTCCTAAATTTATCATCACTTGTCTCAGCTATAAAAGAACAAAACAAGTACATAGAGACATGAGTAACATTTCAAGCATCATCTGTTATCCCAAATTTTTTATACCAACTGATGTGATACATAACATGACAGTTGTTTACTGATCGTAAATAAACGAAGTTTAAAGTAAATCCGAACACGAAGAAACCCTAATTCTGACACATCAGTTGGGATTTAAAAGGTCGGGTCGCCAATTAGGCCAAATGAAACTAAAGTAAACTATAATTTAATGTGTACCTCAGAGGCTGAAATGTAGCCATCTTGGTCTCTGTCAAATACTTTGAAGGCTTCTTTGAGCTCCTCAGCAACATTTTCCTGCAAGATTAAATACAATCTTCTTCAATTAAACTGGTTCCAAAAGCTTAATTAACAGAATTATGTCTAACAGTTTGATATTATAGAGCTTAATTACCTTCATCTTTCTTGACATAATATTCAAAAACTCTTCAAAATCTATGGTCCCATTTCCATCAGCACCAATCTCACTTATCATGTCTTGGATTTCTTCTTTTGTAGGACGTTGATCCAGTGACTGGATCACTGTTGCTAGTTCTTCCAATCTAATAAGTCCTGCAAATAAAGACTCAATCAAAAACCCTAGCAACTCATCAAATTCAGCACGAAAGCACGTGATGGATGAACGCGAGAGGAATCGATGTATACGATTGTAGGAACTCCCGTCCCCAGTCGAGAAGAATCACTTAACGAAAACATACGTAAAGTAATATGATTAAACGTGAACTGATAAGAACTTACCATCTGAATCCTTGTCAATGAGGCAAAAGGCTTCCTGGAACTCAGAAATTTGACCTTCTGTCAATGCATCTGCCATTTTTTGGGATCAAAAGCTGAGAGAAAAACAAGTTGGCTTTCTGTTTGGCAGCTGAGAAAGTTGTATTGCTAATGTGGAACAAAGAATGGTAAGTTGTATTGCTAATGTGGAACAAAGAATGGTATTTTGGAGCTGGCCTTGAGTGTTGGAATTGTCTGCGTCGCTTTCACGTTATAAGTAGGCGACGAAAGTAGCTAAATAATTCTTTTTTAATTTAATTGAAATAGTCAAACGCGCAGCATGCATGTGAATATTTTCTCCATTCAAAACATGGAAATTTTCTAGAAGTGAGGCCTCGAGTCTTGAATCAACGGTTGAAATTGAAAACTTTGATTATAAGAATTTTCCAATTACTTACTCTCGCTTTCTCCTGTTGACGATTTTTTCAATATCACAGAGTCATATGATATTTTATTACTAATTTACTTCCCTTATAGTGCATAGTTTTATATATCAACATTATATCCTTAGTACATTATATATTAACTATATTGTCTACCCATATTGCAACGCCCAGATTGGTAACAACCATTGTTCTACAAATTCCTGACTAACATTGTAACAACCCGTCCCTAATTTTACAATTTTATTAATTTTAAAAGTATGAATTAACGAAAATGCCCCTTGAGGCTAGATTGTTGACTTTTGTTGACCGTCATTTCGTGACGTGTATGAATTACTATTTTACTGTATACTTGAAGTACTCGACGGTACGAACGCGTAAGTGCAAGTGGAATTGAAATCGGAACTACGATGGAGGTTTTACAGAACTACGAATTCGAAAAATACTTTTGTATAGAATTACTATTTTATATCTTATATATTTTTCATATTTATTATATTGTTATTTTAATGAGATTTTATATATTATTATTATTATATTATTTGGAGGATATTTCTAATAATTTAATAATTTATTTTGGCCGAGGGGCCCACATCTCGCAAGTCTCCACTTCTCTCTTGCCATGTGTCTTCCTCCCGGCTCTCTGGAAACCTCTCTCGTTTTCATCTCTCCCAGTTCTCTTTCTCACTCACTCTCTCTCTCTCGAATATGTTCATCCCTCTGCAACATTTATCGGCCGTGAGGTTGAGATCACCACCACCACCTAATCTTAACACCACCAACTTGCACACCTTGTCCCCCTTCTCGATTTAAACCAAAAAATAAAAAATGAAGCTTCGATATCGAACCCACGCCATACACCCGAGCCCAATTTTGGTGGGTTAATTTTTTGATGATGGTGAGTCTCGAAAACAACTTAAAACTTAGTGGATCGTGTTTTGGTATGTAATTCTAGCTTTTCTAAGGTTTTTGGTGGGGGTTTTGGTACATAAACAGTGTGAGGGGGAAATTTCTCAGTTTTTCGATAGTTTTGAGCAGTTTTCGAGCCAACTCCAACCACGGTCGAGGAATCCAATGGTATATTTCGACTCCTTGTTTCTTTGGCTTCATTTTGACATAATGGATGACTAGATTTAGTGAAGTTTTGTGGCTGATCGAAGCCGGGGGAATTTCGGATTTCTTCTTCTTCGAACTCGCGACCAGACCAGTGATGGAGACCAGGTCGACCCGACCAGAAAAAAAAAAAAAAAAAAAAAAAGGTCTTAAGCCCAAACCCCGCCCAAGCCTTTGGGCCGATGTTTCCAGCTTAGCCAAAATTCGAAATGGGCTTAGAATTTCCCTTGGGAATATTCTTGGAAATGAATGAATATTCCTTGTGTTGACTTTTTCGGAATTTTCTCAAAAACTCTCATAGGCTAATTTTGATGCTCCGAGTCCATTTTTGACATTCATTTATTGAAATTCCAAAGATTTGGCGTAGTTGGCTGGCTCGACATTTCGGTTGACTTTTTAGGGTTGACCGTTGACTTCTTACAAAATTTGCCTGAGACCCCTCTTAGCGTATTTCGACGCTTTGATTCTGAATCTGAACTCTGTTTTCTCAAATTTAATCATTTAAGTTGAGTTTTACTAATGGGTTCCAATATTTTGTTTAGGTGCGATTACTGTCGGAGACTCCGACTTTCCCAGCTCAAATCGATGTGACATTGCAAGTACCTGTGAATAGGTTTTTTCTTTTATATAGTATATATATTTAATAAAGAATTTTCTGCGTTACACCTAGATTAGGGTAACGTATATAAAATTACCTTATTGACAGAAGTCATGCAATCATACTACGTCATATGGGATGCACATGCATGCGTATTAGTACGGATGCTTTAATAGTATTTACGGTTATGAATAGTATTTCATTGACTAGGGTTATTGAATTATCGAATTATCGATTTACCATTGCATGATCATAGTATTTACCATTGCGTTATCTGTTCATTGTGTGCTGCACTGGTGTTAGTACTCGCCCATGCTAGGGCTAGTCTTTCACGTGTATGTTCACATCGCACCGTACGCTCACTTTGGATCTTTTGTAAGTACCAGTTCTATCCTAGATTGCTATAGACAATTAGGACTCGTATGTGATGTAGATAGCGCCAGTCTTCACGTGATTGTAGTACTAGAGAGTAAGTCATTGTTACACCCAGTCCTGTTCATGTTAGAATATCTCTGCATGAGCTCGTGTGTCAGCATATGTCGATGAGCACTCAATATGATATGTTTGTTTATGCGATAATATGTGATTACGAACGTCATGTGTTTATTTACAAAAGTTTGTGACATATTGCATTCTTGAGATCTGGCTATGGTAAGTATTTCATATTATATGTGGTATATCTATTTTAGAAACTATAATTGTTTTACGGTGAGGGGTTATTATGTTTCGAAAAGGTTTTTACAAAGCTTTATTTTTAGGCCCACTTATCCTTATTTTTTGCCCCTCCGAGTATTAGTGACAGAGCTTTCGTGTTGACGAGGATTTCTGGCAAAATGTTGTCGTGGGAATACCATCGACGGTAAAATTCCTCTTTTACCTTTACTGTAGTTTACTTATGCTTTGACATCACTTGTGAAATAGGTTCATTCCCGCTCACATGAGCACTCTTACGTTTAGGCACTTTAGGTTTAAATTTACTCACATTTTCCACATCACTACACTTTATGTCTTCGTCACCTTCCTGGTGTTGGCCAGCACATCTTGATTCGAAGTCCAGGTGGACACTCCGAGTCGGGGTGTGTTAAACGTTGCTTAGACCCCCGTTTAAGCGGTAGGTGGCCACCTTCCCTATTAATCTCTAGGTGTTTGAAAATTAAAAAATGGTGCCTAAACCTGCTTAGGCGCCCGCCTCACCCGTCTAGTTCGCGAGTCTTACTTAGACAGTAGATAACTTTTATTTTGGATTTTTTTTTCATAAATTGTAAAAGACTTGTTGAATACTTGGATCAACACTCGTTATATGATTTCTCTGATGTTTTCAATACGTTCTTATATTTTATAATCTATATGTCATTCTATTTTTGCAATTTATTTATTATTGTTTTAAAAGACGCTAAGCGCTAGTCGGGCGATGGGCTGGGGCCTAGCGCCTAGGCGTGTCGCGCCCCAATCCCGACATACGTCCAGAATTGACACGTGACGTCACCAAAAATCCGTATCTATCATATCTCACCTCCGAGATATGGGCAAGCACAACACAATAATCGAATCACATAGTTATTTTCGTATGCTTTATGGCTGCATCTAACCTCCTCGTTAGACTGCCTACGTACCCTAAACAGGGATCAAGCCATTCGTAGTTCGTCATGCACAATAATTGACATATAACACACTCCAATTAAGTCGAAAGGTATAACGTTTCTCAATCAATCAATAGAACTCGACAAGCATGAAATTACTTGACTCTGGGTTACATAACAACCCATATGAAAATCATGATTTCCCCTCCAACAATATATAGGCAATTATGTCACCACATGATACCGCAATTCACAACATATATCATTTTCAAGAACCAACGATGTACAATACCATTCTCTAGCCACATTTATCAACGAGTCTAGTCATAACCATATCCATGGTATCCAACATATCAACCCACATGACGATTTACTTTTTCCACTTCAACCATCACATAATTCATCACGTTTTCCACATACAATCGCATTTCATAGTGTGTAACATAGTTGAGAATTAACAAAGCACACATTAATCTCTAGAAGTATTAATCAACTAAAATACTTATGATGACCCCACTCATATCCAACGTCATTCCATAATCACCTCAATCAATAATGTCAACCATCACATCATCAATAACACATACAACAAGTCGAAACGCAAGGCTAGAGCAACACAATTCAGTTGAAGACTACATCTTTGGAAAAGGGGATTTTGGACCACCCAACGGACCAAGGCTCCAAAGGGGATTCCGGACCATCACTCAACGGAATCCAAATAGAACTCAGTTCCAATCCACCCAACCGAATTGAACGGAAGTCCAAGAAACATAACAACGGCTCGAAGGAACAAGACATGATTCAAGTTACCCAATTCACGAAACTCAACGAACGAAGCAATATTGAGCAAAATCCACATCACAATGGGTTATCGGCCAATTACTAGACCTCACATCTCCCAAGCAATTCAATATGCGTTTCAATCACATGTCACAACCATTTCCAATACACAAGTCAAATCACATTTCACTTCATCATACTAATCACTATACTTCCAACCTTATTTTTCAATACATAGCTTGTAACATGTCAAGGAATCACGAAGTACAATATTAACATTTAATTACGTTAAGCAATCAGTGAGATAACCTATCATTTCACGAATTTAATTTAAGAACTCTAAATAATTCCCAATTTGGGTTAAGAATAATAACATGGTAATCTAATTTATTTTCACAATATCTATTGTGGGTAATTCCCATCTACTCGAATTTAGGATTCTAAATCACCTTACGGAATGAACTAGAATAAGGATTCCGGACCACTCAACGGAATCCAACAACATTGGGTTCCGAACCACTCAACGGAACCAAAATATCAAGCGGTTTCTCATAATCTACCCATACCTGTCATATGTAAAGTCAATGTCAATATTATGGAATTGGTGCACTAGCAACTCAAGCACTCAAATAAGCTGAGAGGCTCGAGTGAGGGACAATAAAATAAGCATGTGATACAATAATAAAACCAGTCGTCAATCATAATTTATAAACCTTGAATATAAATCTTGAATAAGAAATCAATACCAAACTTTTGACAACACCGAGGGAGTCACCCAAACATCCAAAAGTTCATTCCAAACAACCATAGCATCTCACATCCATATTCACATACACACAATGAAAGTAGAAGTAGGGCGACATAGTTCATCCAAAGCCTACACCTTTGCAACCATCTCAAACTAAACTCAATGAACTGAGGTGGATACAATCCCGGACCATCGCTCGACGGGATCACAGAGTAAGAGGGATTCCGGACCATCACTCAACGGAACCCAAACCAAGATACGATTCCTGACCATCACTCAACAGAATCGCAAAGTGGAGTAGGAAGGATTCCGGACCATCACTCAACGGAATCGCGGAGTACATTGCATAACCACCAATCGATGAAACAACACATGAATCAAGTTACTCAAGTTATAAAGGCTCAACGAAACAAGAAATGAAATAATGAAACGAGCATTGACACGTTTCAAAGCAACAAACCCCATGACAATGGGTTAACGGTCCACCACTAGCCCTCACCTCATCAAATCAAGCCATTCATACAAAACAAACCATGTTTCCAATATGCACGTCAAATCCCACTTCATATAACTATATCATTGGCTAAATATGAAAATTAACAATTTATAGGAAAAATGATTATAAAGCCATTTCATATTCACACATATTAAAGTCACTCACATTTCATCATAACATACCATCTATGTAATTCAAACACCTTTCGAATATGCACGTCAATTCACATACCACGATCATCATCAGTACACAAGCCAAATCATGTTTGATAAACCTAGGTCTATGGCTAAATATATATATATATATATATATATATATAATCACATTTCAATAGAATCACATTATAAGACCAAGTCAAATTCACAGATGATACCAATATAAGAAATCAAGGTAATAACCATATCACGCATGTTCAAGTCACTCTCTAACCAATGTAGGCCCACTAGACTTCACTTAAGTCTCCCATGGTACTAATTTTATTATTTAGAACATTCCGATACATGTTGACCAAAAATCAACTCTCGGTCAACGATGAGGTCCACAACAATCCGCAAATCCGATTTATGATCCATAACTTTCCAAAGTCCACATTATGCTTCGAGGATAACATACTAAAATTTCATTATGATCCAATGGTCGAATTGTCGTCAATCACACAAACAAGTGGCGGTCCAAATTGATCACCACACCCAACAATTGAATCTTTGGCAACCAAGCTAGACATAGGTTCACATGATCACTAGAAGGTATTTAAAACCTAGACAACACTCGTGAACGATCTCACGCACCTCCACACGCGGTGGAAGTCAAGGTGGAGGGTTTACAAACCCCGAATTTCAACATTAACTAGAGGAGCTCAAATTTACGTGGTAGCTAGAGCTCAACAAGGGAAACACTTTTCACAGCTAGGCCGACGATAAATTCTAACCGGAAACCGTCCAATTTCACCGGAGAAAACCGGATTTCTAGGTGTTCTAAACACCCAACTCTAAAACGAATACGAAAGCACAAACTAAGCATACCTACTCGAAGATTATGAAGAGTAGATGAAGTTTCATACCTCACTCGAAGGAAATCATTGCCGGAATCGCCGGAAAAATGATAAAACCGCCGGAAAAGTCGTGGACTTTGCGACCTCGAGCTGCAAAGATGGAAAGGAAATGGGGAAATCTAAAATCACAGAAATGTAGGGCTCGCCAAGAGCTTTCCATGGACACCAAGATCATCTAAAACGGAGTTCGGATGAAAAAGATACAAGCGGGTCAAGTTTGGTGGGTTTATGGGTCAATTTCTCCCTAAAAACGGGTTAGGCAGCTCTTCCCCCCATTTTTCCGAAAAACTCTCCTCTTTTTTTTCTGGAGGTTTCCCTCCCATTTAATGTATAGCAATTTGGTAATATTACCAAAATGCCACCAACTTCAAATGACTCTAACTTCTCCGTTCGGACTCGGAAATAAGATCTGTTTACGCCTACGCGCTCATGGAATCGAACTCTACCTAACCAATTCAAGAGTTGACCGAAAAGGTCGAGAAAATTAGAAATGACTAAAGTAACCCTCACTTCGTTTTTCTCAAATTTGGAGAAATAAAGAACTAGTTCCAATCAAATCTTCGAAATACGTCAAGAATAAAATAAAATAATAATTTTAGGGACGGGATATCACAAGGCGGTTAGGCGGGGTCTAGGCGGACTAGACGGATTTAATTAAATCTATTATATTTCGTGTAAATAAGTGTTTGTTTATACTTAAAATATATATGATTTCATCATAAACTACAAAATGGAATGACATATATGTTATGACCTATTGAAACATAATGAAAACATGCAGAACAAATATATAATGTGTGTTCCTTTAAGTATTCAACAAGTCTCTTACAATTTATTGAAAAAATAAAATGCAAAATGAAGTTATCTATTTTATGTCTAAGTGAGTCACAACCTAGACGGGTGTCTAGGCCGGTTTGGGGGGTTAGGCAGGCGCCTCAGTAGGTCTAGGCCCCCTTTCTTAATTTTCAAAGCCTAAGTATTAATCGGGGTGATGGCCAACCGCCTAGCGCCTAGGCAGGGATTTTTAGAACAGTGTATTTTTCCAAGTATAAATAGACATTTAATTATATGTAATATAATAAATTTAATTAAAAAAAAAATCCATACACTAGACGTCTAGGCGCTAGATCCCTACTCGTCGCCTAACTAGCACCTAACACATTTTAGAATCTTAGTAATAGCACGTGACGTTTTCTCTAGAAATTCAACAATTTTTAGAGTCAAGAAGGACATGACTTTGATGTTCATTTTCAGCTTATTTTTAACTCGCCGCTGTTGACTTTGTGACCTAAAAATGTAACCAATCGAGTTTCAAGGACACCCTTAATATAATACATCTTTGTGAACGACTACAAATATTCAGCAGGAGCATGCGGTTTGACAAAATTCCGGAAGAAACGGCATTGCTTAATTAACCTAGCTACCTAATGCGATCGTCTGAAAAATGGTGGCATAAAGATTGTCTCGTGTTGAACAATATGAATTGAGAGGACCTAATGTTTGTTTGAGAATGCTTCCGCAAAAAACACTTAATGGTTATAAGCGCTTACGTTAGAAATAATTTTTAATTAAAGAGTAAGTGGAAGTGGTATATTGATAAAAGGTTACGATATACTGTACATCAAATTCCAATACGTCGCAGGTTAACAAGTTAATCACAGAATGATACATAATTCTTAAGAAAAATTAGTATCTGGTCTCTAGTTCATTGATTGAGATCTTATCAATTTTCAAATTTTAAACCAAGTCTCTAGCATTAATATTTTAATGAGTTTACAAGTTAGTTACATATTTTTCTTTAAATAAAAATTAGTAATTGATTTAGTGTTTGGAAACTTGATATAAGTCCAATTTTTTTAGCCAATAGTAGGAATAGTCCAATTTATTAAAATAAGTCAAATTCCTTAAATCTTATTATTTTATTATCAATAATTATCTCTTAAATGATAAGATTTATTATAAAAATCAAATTTCTTCCTAATTATATCTTTGATTATTTATTATTTATTTTTGTTCTTTCTTGTTCTTTATCCCTTTTTAAACCCCATTTATAGATTTTATTTTTTATTTTTATAATCAACCTATATCACATGTTAATTATATTTATCTACCTATATGACAGATTCTTTTTTATAATCAAATAAGATTCATGTGTCTTGCTTGTAGATATATTATGTTTTTTCTACTTTTTAGTTAAGTTTCATATCTTACTTATAGGTATGATATACATTCATATATTTGTTACTTGAGTTAGGGTAGAATGATTTATAGATAGATTTATGTCAATATATTATTTTTTTTGTTATAAGATATTAATTATATTTTTTTGGGGTTGAAAATTCATAATATTAGAAGATTTTAATTGATTTTTAATATTTTTAGAAAATATAAAATGAGCATTAAAAAAATAAATACATAAAATTAGGTAATTGGACTCACTCCTAAAAACCATCTATGTTTTTGGATCTAGATCTAAAAGCCCCTTAGTGTTTTAACACTCACACCCTTCTTAAACTTCTAATTAATTTTCAATTCAAAACATTTCTAAAATATATATTAATATTAATTTGTACCCATTAATTTTTTTTATTAAAAAAACTTTCAATTTTTTAATCGTAAGTGTACTTATTTGACACACCACGAACCGGAATGTCCACCTGGACTCTGAATCGAACTGTGATGGCCGACATCAAGAAGGTGACGAAACCGTAAAGTGTAGTGATGTGAAAAATGTGAGTAAATTTAAACCTAGAAGTGCCTAAATGGAAGAGTGTGCATGTGAGTGGGAATGAACCCATTTCACATGTGATGCTAGCGCATAAGTAAAGTACAGTAAAAGTAAAATGAGAATTATACCATCAAAGGTAACCTCCAATACCAAGATTTGCCAAGAATCCTTGTCGATACAAAAGCTCAGCTACTAAAACCTAGAGTGTCACATCCCCGCCCAGGGCGGATCACTTCCCGGGCCCGCTTCACCATTGTAGCACGATATTGTCCGATTTGGGCTTACCATTCCCTCACGGTTTTGTTTTTGGGAACTCACGAGCAATTTCCCTGTGGGTCACCCATCATGGGATTGCTCTAGCCCCCTTCTCTCTTAACTTCAGAGTTCCTACGGAACCCGAAGCTAGGAACTCCCAAAAGGCCTCGTGCTAGGTAGGGATGAGAATATACATATAAGGATCACTCCCATATGCGATGTGGGAAGTCACATAGAGGGGCGAAAAAACAAAGGTGAGTGGGCCTGAAAATAAAGTTTTGTAAAAATCTTTTCAAAATGTAATAATCTCTCGCCGTAAAACAAATATAGTTCCAAAATATACATACTATGTATAGTATGAAAATACTTACCGTAACCTGTAATATTTCAAGAATTCAATACGTCACAATATTTCGTAAATAAACATCTAACGTCCGGAAATCACATAATCTCGCATAAACAAATATATCATATAGGGTGCTCATCGATATATGCTAACACACGAGTTCATGTAGACATATTCTGACATGAACAGGTCTAGGTGTAATAATGAATTATGCTCTAATACTACAATCACGTGAAGACTGACACTATGCGCATCATATACGAGTCCTAATTGTCTATAGTAATCTAGGACAGAATTGGCACCTACAATTGATCCATAGTGAGCGTACGGTGCAATGTGAACATACACATGAAAGACTGGCCCTGACCTCGGACGAGTATTAACACCGGTGCAGCAACGATGAGCAGATAACATAAATATGATCATGCCATGGTAAATTGATAATTAGATAATTCTAATCAATGCAATGTTATTCATGATCATAAATCCAATCAAGGCACCAATAATAATACGCATACATGTGCATCCCGTATGATGTAGCATAATTTCATAAATTTCGTTAATATGCTAATTCTTATAAACATTAATCTAATCTAAGCGTAACGTGGAAGGTTCTTTATCAAATATATAAATGGAAAATAAACAAACATATATACTATATAAAAGAAAAAACCCACTCATAGATACTTACGAGGTCGCAGTTGTTCAAACTAGGAAAGCCAGAGTCTCCGACAGTAATCGCATCTAAGCATAATATTAGTACCCATTAGTAAAACTCAACTAAGACGATTAAATTTGGGAAAACGGAGTGCAGATTTAGAATTAGGGCATTGAAATACACTAAGAAGGGTCTTGGTCAATTTTCGTAAAAAGTCAACGAAAAGTCAACGATCAACCCCAAAAGTCAACATTGTCGCCGAGGCGGTCAACTATGTTAAAACTTCAAAATTTGACTAAATGGATGTCAAAAATGGATTCGAGGTGTCGAAATTAGCCTGGGTTTCCAAGAAAATTCCAAAAAAGTCAACTGATTGTCAACAGTTAACTTTAACGGAATATTTCATCCTCAGACGAAATATTTCATATTCAGACGGAATATTCTGTTAAAGTTAACATAATATCCTCCTGAAATATTCCCTCCAAATTCTTAAATGGATCTAGGTTAGGGTTAACGGGTCATGGGCTTAGGTCGGTTCTTGGATCCGGTTAGGGCTTTTTTTTATTCCACATCGGATAGGGTTGACCCATTTCGGCTTGCGGATTGCACCTGCCAAACACGATGAAAGAGAAGGCCAAAATTCGTAGGATTTGGCTGGGAAATTTCCCAAGCTCTGATTTGGGTTCAGAACTCAACTATTCTCGTAAATCCTTATGTCAAATTGAAGCTAAGGGAAATGAGAACAAAGATTTACCAACAGAAGACCTAGCGGTGGCCGAAAAAAGTATACAATTTTGCGGCCCCATTGCTGGAGAATAAACAAGGGGTCCCCGAGGTATTTTCTGCACCAAAACATCACCAACTCGCACAAATAATCCAGAAAACAACCCAAAATGACGATAATAAGGTGATTTAAGGGTGCTCGATCCCTACCTTGTCGGAAAAGTCAATAAATCGTCGGAAATTATGGAGATCGAGGTCTGGGTTTGAGTTCGTAACCTAGGGGTCTCGGTTTCAATTCTGAAATGTTGGTGAACCTCGTTAAAGTGATAAGGAATAAGTGGTGGCATCCAACTATGGTGGTCAGTGACTGATTAAGGTTAGGCCTCTTTGCTGTAAGCAGCGAAAGAACGTGGAGGAGAGACAAACTAAAGGAGAGGGAGTGCAAGAGAGTTAGAGATAAAGGGAGAGTGACAAGAGAAGGATATTGTGATTGAGAGTGTAGCTCGCGCATAATTGTTAGCCTGTGGTGGTGGTGATTTTGGTTTGCAAAGAAAAAGAATATTTGGGAAGAGCAAAGAGGATAGAGAGTTAGAAGGAGAGAAGTGAGGTGGCAACAAGATAGAGGTTGAGAGAGTCTGGAAGGGGACAGAGGAGTGAGGGAAAATAGTGGGGTGTGGGCCCCACTCAGCTCACACTCCAATCCCATAAAGGACAAAAATCAAAAATATCTTATGTGACGTGAAATTACCGAAATGCCCATCACGTTCGTAGTTTCGTAAAATTTTTGTTGTAATTCCAAATTTGATTCCGCTTGCGCCTACACGTTCGTACCGTCGAGTACTTCGAGAATACAGTAAAATAATAGCTCATACGCATCACAAAATGACGGTCAATGAAAATCAACACTCTCACAACTAGCGCATTTTCGTAAAATCACACTTTTAAAATTTATAAAACTATAAAATCGGGGATGGGTTATTACATATTCATATAGCTTTTTTAATTTTTTTTTTTTTTTTAAAATCTTAAATGTTGTCACATCTCGACCCGGGCCTCCACCATATCCCGGGCTCGACTCCACCGTAACACGATATTGTCCGCTTTGGGCCCTGACCATGCCCTCACGGTTTTGTTTCTGGGAACTCACACGAAAACTTGCCAGTGGGTCACCCATCATAGGATTGCTCTCGCGCGAACTCGCTTAACTTCAGAGTTCTTACAGAACCCGAAACCAGCGAGCTCCTAAAAGGTCTCGTGTTATGTAAAGATGAGAATATACATATAAGGCTTACAGGATCCACTCTCATGGGCGATGTGGGATATTACAATCCACCCATCTTAGGTGCCCGACGTCCTCATCGGCACACATTCGCCCAAGGATTAGCTCCATTGTAGCACAATATTGTCCGCTTTGGGCCCCAACCACGCCCTCACGATTTTGTTTCTAGGAACTTACACGAGAACTTCCCGGTGGGTTACCCATCATGGGATTGCTCTCGTGGGAACTCGTTTAACTTCGGAGTTCCTTCGGAACCCGACGCCAGTGAGCTCCCAAAAGGCTTCGTGCTAGGTAGAGATGAGAATATACATATAAGGCTTACAGGATCTACTCCCTTGGGCGATGTGGGATGTTACAAATGTACCCATTCTTAAATATACCAATTTATTATATATAAAATGCACTATTTTAAATATAAAATGTACCCATTTTTTTTATATAAAATCCATTCAGTTTTTTCCTAATCCATTTTTTAAACTTATATGGGTACATTCTTTTTCGTTGATTTGAGAATGTATCTATGTTAAGTTTAGTCGAATAAATTTAATAATGTTATTAAGCCTAATATCTATTTTTGTTTTCTGGTTTTGAAGAATGTACCCATGTTGTGGTACAATAATTTTTTAGTTAATTTTGATGATTGTACGTACAATATATTGGAGAGTATAATTATTTAATATTTCTCTCCCATAAATAATGAGTTTTATTTAAAATCTCAGTAATATAAACAAATACAACTACAAATTTTAAGTTTTAATTTAAAAATATAATAACTACATAAAAATACATTATTACATTAATGTCAGAGATTTTGATAAAAAAAATAAAAAACCAACAAGATTCAGTCAAATAAAATTGGTAGTTAGAGACTGCATCCAAAGTCTCCCTAATTGTTAACAATGGCAACTAAACAAATTTCAGTAACAAAGTCTTCAAGGCTAAGATTTTGTTAAGTTCATGATTCGAAGATCAATTACATCTAATGTGTAGCGTTTCACCATAAAGTTGTTGAATATTGTTGCTCACATTTTACATAGTGTATCTTAATGGACAACAGAAAAGGAAAATGGGAGAAAATAGATGAGACTTGACCCCAAAAAGAATTAAAGTGCAGTCAAATTTGGATTTTGGAAGATTTTAAAAGACTTTTTGAATTCATGGATTTGATTGGATTTGTAGAATTCTGGGGATTTCATGAGGATTTTTGGGGATTTTTATGAATTTTGTTTATAGATTTGGATGGATTTCCAAAGATTTTTTTTTAATTTTTTTATTAAGGATTTCCAAAGACTAAGAATATGACACATCTAAACGTTTTTATTCAATTTAAAAATAAATTAAAAAAATAGAAAAATAGCATGAAAAAAGAAAAAAAAAAAACAAAAGCCACTGAAGTCCCCCACCACAGAGACGCCGTGGGGTTTAGGGTTCTTGCAAAATCCCTCACATTCTCAGAAGCTGCATCGACCCAGTCTTGCTTGCACGTCATCCTACTCTTCCTAGTAAGCATAATCTGGTATGTTCTTGTTTACTGTAAAAAATAAAAAAACCGTTATCTTTCCTTTGGTTCAGTGTTGAAATTTGATAAACTTTATACGCCCATTCAAGTCCCTCATTTTCTAAAAGCCATCATCTTGGATTTTTATTTTTGCATGCAGGGAAAGGTGCCTCTGTCCACCACGAATATCATTGACATTGTTACAACTTAATCACCTATTACTAGGTGTTAAGTTCTATCATAGAAGACGTTCGAAATATTAGGAGTTGAAACTTTCATACATTAATTGTATATTATTTTGTTATACGACCGATGTGAGATTTGTTCTCTAACAAAATGAACGCATTGATGTTCTAGTTTATGGGTAATTTTTTTATTTATTTTTAAATGAAAGAGGTGTTTCCAGATTCTTTTGTTTCTAGGCAATTAAAAAAAAAGGCAATTTTCATTTTCTTGAGAGTAATTTTCATTCATTCTTGCAGTGTCTATTACAAATTTACGGGCGCATATATTCGTCCTCATTGAGCTTTATTGGACTGAACTAACTTAACTAGAATTACTAGTCGTGTTTAGTGCGAGTAAGGACTGACTTTAATGACACTAAGTCAGACTCATGTCGACTAAATACCTTACTACCTGATCTTAGAGAGACCTTGAAAAGTTGCGGATTGCCAAGCTAATCCAATCAAGCTCCATCTCTGTACCCAGTGGCGGATCCAGGATTTCAAGATCGGGGGGTCCCAAGATAAAAGTTCAAAAAAAATATATTAGACTAGTTTGGTTCCATAGTACTATTTTTTATTGAATTTGGTTCATTGAATAATCAAAATTAATCAACCACATCAAGTGGTCAAGTGGTAAGGGCGCGGATTTTGGCTCTTAAAATACAAAAAACAGGGAGGTCCCGGGTTCGAGGCTCCAAGTTAGTGAGTCTGCTTGACTATGACCATAGAAAGCTTAAATGCCTCTGTGAGTCTTCTAGGCAGTGGCTTACCACTAGTTGTCCCGCTTTAAAAATAATAATAATAATAATAATCAAGATTAATCTCAAAGATGAAATTTGTTAATTTAACATATATATTACAATTGGGAGTTAAGACTAGAGTCTAGGATTAAAAAACTTAAATGAATTTGGAAGAAATAAAATTAGGCAGCTAGAGGTGGTGGAACAGCAAATGGTGCTAGGGAATGGGATAACTTGAGATTAAAGTTGGGAGGTTACGACGATTTGGAGGATTAAAACAAAAATTAGAAACTTCTTCTTCTTCTTTGCAAGCACTGTTGCATGCACATCCATAGAGGCAACAAGCCTCTCCGCTGTACCTACCCAAATTGTTGGAGGGTCCCGAAGGTCGATCACAAGTGTTTCTTCGGACTTCCGGAGGGTCCTGAGACCTCCCGGGTCCCTATATGTATCCGTCCATGTCTGTACCTAGTCCAGTATAAAATAATCCGATACAATAAATACACTCTAATTACTTACCCTAAAAGTTTTTAAAAATTTACAATCCTTTAAAATCCTATTTTAACCACTCCCCTTTACAACTTTTGTTTCTTGGTCAGGGGAGAGAAATAAAGTTTAGGAATTTTTAATTTATTTATTTTCAGTGAGAAAATAAAGGGTAGAGATCTACCGCAAAACCATCTACCGCGTAGCAGGCGATTTCCGCTCAGACCAAGATGGGTAAGAATCGTAAAGATCTTTCTCGGGGGTTTTAGCGGAAGCGCCAGCAACAGCAAAGCAGCGGCGAACCATCGTCTCTTCACTCTCTCCTCCCTCGCCACCGTCGCCGCCGTATTTTGTTTCCGATTCCGGAACTGAGTTCACTTAGCCCGAGTCGAGCTCAACCAACAGGTACTCTTCAATTTCACCTACAGATTTATAATTCCTGTACTGCAACACTCTGTTTCACAGTAACGGATGCAATCCGAGAGTTTAGAATTAGGGTTTTCAGATTGATAAGAAACGTAATTGGACCTTTAGGTTTTAGGTTTTGCGATTCCTCTTGAGGGTATGTAGATTTTGGTTCTGATGATTACCTGAAAGAACTAAACTTGGAGTAGCTGTGATCTGGGGCACGTTTTGCATTCGAATGTAATGCCGATGGAAAACCATGGATTGGAATCTGAATTATGTGTTTGGCATGGAAAAGGATCAATGTCAAGATGCCAAACCCTTGGAACTAAATAGAACCTTGCATTTCCTTTTTCTGATTTCTAGGGTTCTCAGATTCAGTGATTGGTTTTTTCTAGCTGTGCTTATTGTTTCGCTGTATCTTTTTCAGAAAAAGTTCCTTCAATTTGTGTATTTTTGCTGAATTACATGCAAAGATGCTTTCTTGAGCTAAATAGTACGTAGATTTTACTTTTATCTATGCGTGATTGTTACCCAGGCTTACGCTGTAAAACGGTATGTGTTTATTTACTTCTGTTGCTCTGATGTTCTTGAGACAGGAAAATATGAGCAAGAAAAAGAACCCTCGCGTCTTCTTAGAGGTATCAATTGATAGGGACCCTGTGGAACAAATTGTTATTGAGGTAAGTAAAAATCGTGACACTCTCCCTTGTTGGATTTTGTAGCTTGCTTTACCTGTTTCAAAAGGAAACTTTTATCTTGCATTTTGATATAAAGTTATGCTAAACTTGTTTCTCCTGAAAATTTGCAGCTTTTTGCTGATGTTGTTCCTAAGACGGCAGAGAATTTCAGGGCTCTCTGTACAGGTATATGGGAAAGTTGATTTTTATTTTTAGTATAATTTGTTTGTTGTGTTTGTTGGATAAGTATCCAGTTTTGATTCTTTAAAAGTTTTAGGAAGGCAGATTTGGTTTTATTGTAGATGTCTGGAAAGAAAAAATATGAAAACATATCAGATATAGGATTGGTGAGCATGGGAACCACATTGGTGTTGCTGAAATAAATCAGTTTGTAAACCCATCTACTGTTACCTTTATTGGATGTGTAAATCTGGTTATAGTGTTCGATTCCATACTTTTTGTTTTTCTTGGTATCAATTTTCTTCTGCCTACATTCGTCATTGGTTAAATGACCTATAATGTGACATTTTATGCTGTCTTCTGTTATAGGTGAGAAGGGCATTGGAAAGTCTACAGGAAAACCTCTCCATTACAAAGGATCAACATTTCATCGAGTAATAAAAGGATTTATGGCCCAGGTATGTGGCCTCTTTTCTAGTGAACCATCATCATCAAATATTACTTATCTTCCTGAAAGGACAAATCACTCTGTTGCATGGAACAGTTGTGTCTTATGACTCTTATTGACTTCGGCTTTCCTGAATGTTCATTTTCTTCTTTTAAATGGTCAGTACATAAACTTTGCAATGTCAATACCTATTCTTGCATTGCAAATGCAAAGCTTGTACTCGAAATACCTAAAATTTAAAATTGTGTAGATGTGGAGATGATGTTGTTAGAGGTAGAGATGACAACCTTTTCCGCTCATTTCTCTCTGATTTAGGGCTGAATTATTTATTTATCTTGTATGTACTAATATGTCATAACCTCGTCTCTCTTTTATACAGGGCGGTGATTTTTCAAATGGAAATGGTATGAATTTCTTCCTGTAAATCAATTATTTGTTTGATGAATGCAAATTTTATGTTTTACTTGTAAATTCATGCCCAGACGTGTAAGGATGGACCTTTGATTGGTTTGCAGGCACTGGTGGAGAAAGTATTTATGGAGGAAAGTTTGCAGGTAGATTTTTTTTCTTGTGCGTGTAGGAACTTGCATGCGTCATAACTGTTTAGTTGTGGTCATGATTTTCATTCCCCTTGCAGATGAAAATTTTAAATTGAAGCATGATAGGCCTGGTCTTCTGTCCATGGCAAATGCGGGTCCAAACACAAATGGTTCCCAGTTCTTTATAATCTTCAGGCGCCAGCCTCATCTGGATGGGTAATTTAAATTGCTTTTTTATTCATACTTTTATCTGAAATGCCATTTATACTCATTACCTACAGCCATAGATCTTCTTTATTTCCATTGTTCACCACTTTAAGAGACAATGTTTTATGTAAAAATGATTTAGTCATTATCTTTGTCAGGAAACATGTTGTTTTTGGAAAAGTTGTGAAGGGAATGGATGTCGTTGAGAAAATTGAGAAAGTGGGAACTGCTGATGGAAAACCTTTAGAAACCGTGAAAATTGTGGATTGTGGTGAATTCTCAGAAATTAAAATCCCTGTTGCAACAGAGAAAGAGAAAGAGAAAGAGAAAGGTAATGTGTGCATACATAAGTAATGACACAAGAATTATGTGCCTTGTAAATACTTTATTTTGGCAGCATATATGATCAGTTTTTCGTCCAGGTAAAAAGAGGAAATCAGGAAAGGTTCCATCCTCTGAGGATAGTTCTGATGAGGAAGCTAGAGGAAGGCATAACAAATCCTTGAAGGAAAGAACTAAGAGAAGAAGATATTCTTCATCTGACTCCCACAGCTCAGAGTCTGAGTCGGATTCTTCAGATTCTGATTCTGATTCTTCTATATCTGACTCAAGTTCGTCTAGTGATGGAAGGCGCAGGAAGAGGAAATCTGTTAAAAAAGGTAAGCACCAGCGTTCAAGGAAAAGAAGAGATGGAAAAAAAAAGAGGAAGAGCGGGCGGCATTCCAAACGGTCAAGGCACAAGTCAAAACGGTATGTTTCCTAGTTACTTTAACTGCCACTTCTTTTTCTGTTTTCTGCCTGGGCCTCCTTTTATTTTCCATGCATGTTTATTATAACCTTGTTTTCAGGAGATCGGAAAGTTCAAGTGACACAGAAAGTGAGAGTCCTAGAAGCAGCAGAAGCAGTTCTGATGATGATAAAGATGGTCGTCGTGTTTCTTCTCGTAAAACCAGCAACTTAAAGCATGCAGAAAAAAAACTTCCAACCAATGGTATCTCATCTATATTATTACAAGATGTCCTCTGTTACCTGATAATAGTTTATGTGAATTATTTGTTATTAACATTTATGTGCACGCGCCTGCTTGTGCAAGATGGAATGTTCTTAAGTGGCTTTGTTTAATAGCTTTCTTCATCTAATAATGCATTTTGAACTCGTGGTTTATTGTGATGTTCCAGACGTGGGAAAAGAACCCCCTCTAGTGAAAAAAATTGTTGTTGAACAGAGGCATAATCATGGTAGGAAGAAAACTGAGGGCAACTCATCCCAAGAAGAAGGTGAATTATCTCCAAAAAATGATGCACCTTTCAACAACGGGCATAATGCAGAAGCTAAAACTGCTAATCAGAACTCGGACTCAGATGATTCGAACATCTCCAGGTTTCTACTGTTGACTTGCGTTTCTTCTATCTTTTTTACTGCTATTGGTTTATTTAGACTGGTTCATGTACAGCTGATAGTTCTTTGATTGCTTGACAATTTCTGTGCATATTTTATCAGCAGAAGTCCGACTCGCAAAAGGAGGTCAAGAAACAGCCCTAGGAGCAGGCCAAGTCCAAGTCCTGATAGAATTCCTAGTGGAAGGAGCAGGCCAAGCCCAAGTCCTGATAGAATTCCTAGTGGAAGTCCTCTGAGGAGTACTGGCGAGAAAAACAGAGCTAGGAGTCAATCGCGTAGCCCTGTCCGCAGAGCTCCTGAACCTTCTACCACCAATCATGAAGGGGGTTTGTCAAGAAGCACTTCACCAAATGGAAATTCAAAGCGCGTTAGAAAAGGGCGTGGCTTCACTGACCGCTTTGCCTTTGCACGTCGTTACCGTACTCCATCTCCAGAGCGTTCACTCCGTAATTCCTATCGTAATAATGGAAGAGACACTTATAGAAATAACCGTGATAGGTAATTTCAGTATCATGTTAGTAAATTATGAGTAAGAAAGTATGAGCTTAAAATGAATTATCTTTTGCATGTCTGAAGGTACTCAAGCTATAGAAATTTTTCTGAGCGCTCACCTCGTAGACGTTTGCGAAGCCCACCAAAAGGCGGAAGCCCTCCCAGGTTCTCTCTCTCTCTCTCTCTCTCTCTCTCAACAAGCCTGAATGCATATGCTTAGCCATTGTATGCACAAAACATACGAGGTGAGAAAAAGTAAAGTCAGAACATAAATGATCTTGTTGTTAGAGACGAAAGAAATACAAACATTTCGATCATGGTAGACCGACATGTCTTTTTTCTTTTGTTTATACACATGCAGAGAGCTAGACTCATTTTATTTCAAACCCATTAATTAATAAGGAAAACCATGTCGCACCATCCCAGAGTCCTCTCAGAGAAAGATAAATTGTAATGCTTCTTATAAATCAGAAGCAATTATCCTACCCATCAATACATGAAGCCCAGTGGATGAAATTAATAGTAATAGATTTTTGAAATTTTGATGACTAGGGACCAACATCATCTTATATTACCTGGTGATTTCAAATACTGGAAGAGGATTTTGTCAAATTTCACTTAATTAACCAGAATGTATCATGCTGTTGATTGGTTTTTTTCGTATATGGAGATACAGGAGCAGGAGAAGTCGAAGTAGGAGCATTTCCCGCAGTCCTGGTGGTTATCGTGTCCGTAATAGGGACCGCAGCCGCAGCCGCAGCTGTAGTCTGAGTCCAGTTGACCGACCTCCTGTAAGTGATAGACTAAAATCCCGCCTTGGACCCCGAATTGGTGATCAGCACTCTCCAGACAGAGGTAGGCTTAAGTCCAGGTCGAGGAGCCCAAGGCCCTCTTATTCCAGATCTCCAGATGCTACTCCTAAGCGTCGTAATAGAACTCCAAGGTCTCCGAGAAGGTCAAGATCAAGCTCCCCGCCTGCACAAAGGGGGTTGGTTTCATACGACGATATAAGTCCTTAAATCTTTTTCTTGGTTCCGGCACAAGACCAGTGGCATCTTGAGTTTATGTATATCTACGCAGAATGGATCCGTCGGCGTTCTAGGCTTATCTGTCTCGTTATATTTTGCTTTTGCATTGCAATGTAATTTGAATGTAATCGACTTTGTTATAGGATGATGTTTGGGGATTTTGATTCGGTTTTTTTCCGTGCAGTTGTTCAAGAGACTAAACAAAGCTTTAATTACAATTGAAAAATCTGATGGGATTTCATTAGCGATGGCGATCATCGACAATTCTGTCTACTTGTTCAAGTAGTAAAACCAGAAAGGCAACAACTCTCTCTCAGATTGGCTGGCCTTTGGGTACAATTTGATCTTTGAGCCACATGTATACAGGCACCAGCACATAGTATGTTGCTGCCACGACACCCAACATGAACCGCACGAAGAACGACCACGGTTTGTCACGTCCTCTGCTTTCGGACCAAGCTGCATCGGAACACAACGACAGATGAAGAGTAAATACGATAGAAATTAGGATTAAAAGGAACCGCACATCATAAAACAAGAACAAAATGGTAAAGCCACCATCTGCTCTAGGAATTGACAGCAATAGCATTCGAGTTCAATGATCTATAGTGACCGGAACTTCCGCGATTTATACGGCAAATCATAACGTTTCTCCGTTTCTATAAACAGTAGTAGCATGGCCAATGTATATACTAATCGAACTACTACACAATTAGAATCCACTCGTTTCATCGAAGAGATTCGAAGTGCTTGAATCTCAATCAACTCTAAATGCTGAACTGATAAGAAATCGAACATGGAAGAGCATTAACCATCAAGAAACAGGTCAACCAGAGTTCTCCAGAAGAAATTACCTGTAAAGGAGAATCCCCAGATGCAGGTTTAATGCCTGTTACAGAACATCCCATGATCAATCCATGGCGGCGAACCCCACGATACCATTTTGGGCCAATTCTTTTCAGCTGGACATCTTTAAACCCTGCCTTCTGGAACCACTCAACGTACTCTTCCTCCTTTGGGAAAAGCATCCATACATCGGAAAAGAAGCGAGATAACCAAAATGTTGGGTACACAGGACCAATTACGCATGCTTTTCCTCCGAGTTTTAGGACCCTGTATGCTTCCTTGATGCCACGCTGCGGGTCTGGCCAGTACTCGATACTGAGAAAATGCAATCATACAGTCCCATTAGAAAGACTACCTAAGTTAGCATGTGTGACTGAAAATTCTAAACTACTGAAACCTACGAGGATGGGGATTTGAACACTGTCTTAGCCAACTAGACTAACTCACGTTTGCGTTTAATAGCATCCAAAATAGGCAAACACTACTTTCCAGCCCTTAAATCGACACAAAATCAACACATTACATAACAAATTTGCAACTTGAAATCATGCAAAGCTAGAAAGCGCACCAAATGAAAAGTGTACGTGCAATGTACCTCCCAGCAGACACATATCAATCAGCATAATCAGTTCGAAAAGGGAGGTCCTCAGCATCACCCTCAATAATCCTGCACTCCTTCAAGGGCTCCTTCTGCTTAGCCTTGGCAAGCTGATGAGGTGACTGGTCAAGAATGGTGACATTCTTGGCATCCACATGCTTCACAATCCCCAGAGTGGTGAACCCTGTGCCGCCACCAACATCCACCACAATCATTCTCCGATCAGTGAGCTCCGCCGGCTCAAGCGCCTCGTCCCTCATGTCCTCAGTCCAATGCCCGGGGTTTATAACATGATCATACACAATTGAGAGGAATCTGTAAAACCAGAAAGCCTCCTTCTTGTGCCGAATAAACCTCGGCTGGGAAGCTGGCCGAGGAGCCGAGATGCTGCTGCTGCTGCATCTGGGCACATTGATTCTAGCGCAAGATTTGGGTATTCTTGCGGTTGAAGCAAAACCCGTTTTCAGAAACTGCTTCCCGTGAAGATCCGACACGTGAAACTTAACACATTTGGGGTTATTGCTCTGATAAGGGTGAGATTCTCAGCCCCATTTAGAAAGAACCCAGATAGAAAAGCTACTGACTTTCACTCGGGTTTTCAGTTAACTGAATAACATCAATGGAAATTCAAAATTCCGCATGCAAATGGTCGCAGTTTTCTGGGGTTTTAAAGTTCCTCTGTTCACTTATATCTCTCTCTCTCTCTCTCGAAATGGAAATTTTACAGTTGAGAGAGAGAGAGAGAGAGAGATTACTGGTTGAGGGAGCTTTGAGCTTGAGAGGGAGAAGCTTTTCTCTGAGGGTTGAAGGAGCACCACAGGTTCTGGCGAGGAGGGATACGAACAAAATGCTTGTGAGTCAACTGTGACGCAGCGTTCTTGTGGTGGTACTTGCAGCGACGGCAACATGATCATATTCCCGAGGAAATTTCAGTAATGGCCGATCTTTAATTAAATTTGAGTAATGATTCCTTAACTAAAAATTTATTATTATTGGTATGTTAACTCATCAAAACATGTAGCTATGATATTTTTCATCAACTTCGTTAGAATTTTGTCAAAATAAGTTATGTTGGAAGTACCGTTGCTACAATTATGTTAAAGTTAAAGATCATTTCTAAAATTGAGTTAAAGTTAAGGCACCATTTCTCCAGTTAGATTAAAGTTGAGGGATTATTGGTAGTGAATTTTTAGTTGAGGGACCATAGTTGCAAGTTTTGATGAGTTAAGAAACTAATGGTAATGAATTTTTAATTAAGGGATCATTGCTCCAATTGAATCAAAATTAATGGACAATTATTACAATTTACTTTATTCTCTTCTCTTCTTTATATTTGTTTAATTCCTACTTTTGATCCTACTTTTGAAGGCCACATTAAAATTCCAAAACATTTTATTAAGACAAATGATTGTCTACATTAAATTAATTTTACTTTATATTACAATGAGCAAAATTCAAGACGAGCGTAAATGATGGAGTACAATGTTTTAACTAACTTAATTAAAATTGAAGTTAAAATAATGCTTTAAGTTTAACCAAATTGGTTATAGAAGTGTGCTTCTCTCTTTGTAGACAAATTCGAAATTCCCTCCAAATAAATTAGACAATTTATTGTAAAACATAATTTGTATAAAAAATAAAACATAAAAACTAAAACGTGCGAATAGCTTATAACTATTATGAGCATTCACTTTTACATTCGAAATCTCTTGTTTAATTATTCACTCTTCTAATATCGTTTATATCCCAAAAGAAAAACCATCAACTAAAACTTATTTATGCAAAAACGAAAATCATCTCTTAGTCGTTTCACTTTTGGAGTTGTAGTGAACAATGCAAAATCGATCTCTTGCTGCAAGATGTGATGCTCATGCATGGTACTCCATCCCATATGAATTCTGTCAGCAGTTGGTAGGATGATTAGGCCTTTATGTAAAGGGATTTTTATTTTTTTTCAGCAGTTGGTAGGATGATTAGGCCTTTATGTAAAGGGATTTTTATTTTTTTTTCAAAAAATAGGGATTAGATGTGGGGTCTACTTGACATCGAATTTCAACGATCCAAAACATCTATTTTGTAAGTCTCAATTCATAGATCATCATTGCAAAAATTCAATTTAATCCGAAATCATTTGCCTATTTAATTATCAAGATAAAATTTTATTGTTTCTTGTATAACAAAATATTTGTTAATTTCTTTGAACCCAATTAAATGTCTTAAACATTTTCGATTTTGCTAATATTTTGCAAGGATGATCTATAAGGTGTAACTTGAAAAATAAACGGTTCGGATCGTTAAAATTTGATGTATTGTGGACCCCACACCTAATCTCCATTTTTATTAAAAAAAAAAAAGAATTCCTTCCTTTAAATGTTTCCGATAAATATAGCGGACAACTTTTGGTGGGATCTAATTGTATAAGAGCTTTTTTTTTTTTTCTTTTTTTTTTTTTGAAAAACCATGTAACACTGAAATTTGTTGGCTGTTTGCCAAAAAATGTGCTCCTTTCATTTGTTTCACTTGCTGCCCGATTTAGGCCTTTTAACTTGATCTTCAATTTATTTCATCATCTTATCTACATCAAATTAGTCTCAAACTGGTTTTATTCTTGTTTTTTTTTTTTTTAAGTATTAAATTGCGAATTTGAACGTGTAACTTACAATTGGTATAATTTCCTATGTGTTAGTAAAGTACAAAGGAAGTCATCTAGTGAAATAATTTAAACACCATATTTTAGTAAATGCAAAAAAATTAAGAATAAAAATAATTCAAAAATTTGTTTCATTTAAGTACACATGTTATATATTGGATTGAAAGTGACAAGTATTATTGAATGGCGCCGGTGTCATGATTCCAAGTCTCAAGACCTTAGTTTCACAGTAACGTTTAGGTGTATCTGAAACACATCGGTATGGTGTTATTATTTCATTCAAATTCTAATAAATTTTGTTATATTATTATATTCTAAAAATTAGACATATCAGTATATCAGTATTATTACACTTAGGGGGTGTAGTCAAACTAAGATTTTAAAGAATTTTAAAGAATTTTAAAAGTGATAGATTTGATAGGATTTAAGAGGATTAAAGACTCTTACAAAATTCATATGGATTTTTAAAGAATTTGAATGGATTGTGGTGGAAGGATTTGAAATCCTAGGGGGTGAGGTTTGATTCTTTTTAATCTTGGTTATATATACTTTTAGCTCTCAAATCCCACAAAATCCACAACTTATTGAAATCCTCCAAAATCTTAATTTTTTTAATACACTTGGATTTCGATGAATTTTAAAATCCTTTCAAATCTTTTAATTGACTACATCTAGATTTTAAAGGATTCTAAAATCTTTTAATTGACTGCACCTAGATTTGAATGGATTTCAAAATCCTTTAAAATCTTTTAATCGACTACACTAGGATTTCAAAATCTTTTAAAATCCTCTCAAATCCTAGTTTGACTACACCCCCTTAGATTAATTATATGCATGTAAATTAGTGTCCAGCTATCTTATTCCTAATTTTTTAAGTATTGAATTACGAATTTGAATGTGTAACCTACACTTTATATAAATCTTTACGTGTTAGTATGTACAAAAGAAGTCGTGTGGTAGTGTAACTTTAACACCATAAATTAGTAAACAGAAAAGAAATAAGAATCAAAATGGTTCCAAGACCTGTTTCATTTAAGTACGCATGTTATACATTGGTTCAAAATGATAAGTAAAATGATAACTATTTCATTTTAGTTGTACCCGCAACAATACCACGTGGTGTTACAATTTCTTAATAGTGTACTAACAGATGCCTACACACACTGTGTGTGAACAATTTCATTTCATTTTGTTTTTATTATGAAGTGGGATTAGTATTTAAAATTCTAAGAAAAAAAATCAGTTATGAAAATTAGGACAATGATGAGTGGTTTCTTCTAACGTGGGGATACTTTTTATTTTATATTTTATTTTATTTTTAATTTTTAAATATGGTATGTCATACTAACCTGGCTATGAGGTTGCTATAAAAAACAGCAAAATTTAGTTTTGGTGAAAGGGTTAAAATGATAATTTTCTGGAGTTTTGATTAACAACCAAGATTTTATTAATAAGTAGTTTAAATTATTATTATTATTATTACTAGCATTTGTCTACACAATTTGTGTGTATGAACACATTTTTTTAGAAAATGAGAATGAGAGAAGGAGAGAGGGAGAGAGAGAGAGAGGAAACTTGGGAGGAGTGGGAGATTTTTGTTTTCGGATTTTTTTTTAATTTTTTTTTTAATATTGGAGGTATTTTAATATCATCTATAGATGAGGGTTCAATAAAAAACAGTAAAATTTGGACATGTGAAATTAAATTATTGCCCATCATTTTTCTGTGTGATAGAAAACTAATTTATCTTTTCACCCTCTTTTGATTGACAATGAAAGTTTTATTAATTAGTAGAGATATGTATACGTAGGTTACTTATATTAATCACTGAATTTGCACAAACGTACAAATACCCTTGCCAAATAACCTGTTAATTAAACAAAAGTTACTTTAATACTCTGCTCTAGGCCTAGCAATTCCTGACACGACCCAATAACCCGATACGACACGACACGAAATTAACAGGTGTTCGGGTCGACACGATAACGAATCGGGTCGTTATCGGGTAACCCGATAAGCACCTGTACGGGTTGATTCGGGTATACACGTGGGTAACACGATACACGATAAGCATAATATTATTTTTATAATTTTATAACCCTAAAAAAAATGCTGTAATAATTATATACATTAATTTAACAATTTTATACCCCTAAAAACTATAATAAATATATATATATATATATTAAATTAACTATAAAGTCTATAATAATTATATATACTATAATAATTATACCCCCAAAATATTAACTATCTATAATAATTATATAATTATATATATATATATAATTTTGAATTAAATTTTATAAAAACTATAATAATTATTAATTAATATGCATGATGCATCCATTGATTTGATTCCATTCCATTCCTACCGCCCTTTTTGAAGAAAAATAGAGGGAAAATGATAATGATAAGAAAAGTTGAAAATGAAACAAAAAAATGAGGGAATTAGGGAAAGATGTTGGAGGGAAAAGTGAAAATTATAAGAAAAGTTGAAAAGGAAACAAAAAAGAGAGGGAAAAATGAAAATTAATAGAAGTGGTGAGAAATTTTTTTTTTTTTTTTTTTTTTAAGTTATTAACTTTTTATCACACATATGACATATCTCACTATTTTTATAATGATACATGTGATATACTACTCCGTGTACCAGTCAATTATACGTACAAAATATATAGATTTAAATCTACTTAATAAATAAATAAATATATATATGTGTATATATATATATACACACACCATTGGAACTTGATGGGATACGAATTCTTCGAAACTAATTTGAACGATCCCAACATTCAAACTTGTTTGTATATGCTTTGAGATCACATCAGCAAAAAATAGCAAAAAACAAACATTCAGAGATCAAGTAACGTGACAAAACTTTTTGACGCTTATAAACGAAAAATCACGATTTAACAGTTATTTTAACTTCAATTTTGATGATTTTTTATAGCTACACTCCTTGACCCTATATGAATACAATGAATGAATTTGATCTTCAATTTAAAATATTTACACAAGTGGATACTACAAAATCTTATGTTATACTTGATGAAAGTATAAATAAATTCTAAGTGTTAGTTAATCTATTATTTTTATGGGATACGAATTCTCCTAAACTAATTTCAACGATCCCAACCATCAAACTTGTTTGTATATGCTTTGAGATCACATCAGCAAAAAATCACAAAAAACAAACATTCAGAGATCAAGTAACGGGACAAACCTTTTCGACGGTTATAAACGAAAAAATACGATCTAACGGTTATTTTAACTCCGATTTTGATGATTTTTTACAGGTACACTCCTTGACCCTATATGAATACAATGAATGAATTCGATCTTCAATTTAAAATATTTACACAAGTGGATACCACAAAATCTTATGTTATACTTAATGAAAATATAAATAAACTCTTAAGTGTTAGTCAATCTATCGTTTTGTTGGGATACGAATTCTATAAAAATAATTTTAACGATCCAAACCGTCAAACTTGTTTGTATATGCTTGGAGATCAATAAAAAAAATCACAAAAAACAAACATTCAGAGATCAAGTAATGGGACAAAGTTTTTCGACGGTTATAAACAAAAAATTACGATTACCGGTTATTTTAACTCCGATTTTGATGATTTTTTACAGGTACATTCCTTGAACCTATATGAATACAATGAATGAATTCGATCTTCAATTTAAAATATTTACACAAGTGGATACCACAAAATCTATTGTTCTACTTAATGAAAGTATAAATAAACTCTAAGTGTTAGTCAATCTATTGTTTTGTTGGGATACGAATTCTACAAAACTAATTTCAACGATCCAAACAGTCAAACTTTTTTGTATATGCTTGGAGATCACATTAACAAAAAATCACAAAAAACAAACATTCAGAGATCAAGTAACTGGACAAAACTTTTCGACAGTTATAAACAAAAAATCACGATTTAACGGTTATTTTAACTCCGTACATTCCTTGACCCTATATGAATACAATAAATGAATTCGATCTTCAATTTAAAATATTTACACAAGTGGATACCACAAAATCTTATGTTATACTTAATGAAAGTATAAATAAACTCTAAGTGTTAGTCAATCTATCGTTTTGATGGGATACGAATTCTCCAAAACTAATTTCAACGATCCAAACCGTTAAACTTGTTTGTATATGCTTGGAGATCACATTAACAAAAAATCACAAAAAAAAAAATATTCAGAGATCAAGTAACGGGACAAAACTTTTCGACGGTTATAAACGAAAAATCACGATTTAACGGTTATTTTAACTCCGATTTTGATGATTTTTTACAGGTACACTCCTTGACCATATATGAATACAATGAATGAATACGATATTCAATTTAAAATATTTACACAAGTGGATACCACAAAATCTTATATTCTACTTAATGAAAGTATAAATAAACTCTAAGTGTTAGTCAATCTATCGTTTTGTTGGGATACGAATTTTCCAAAACTAATTTCAACGATCTAAACCGTCAAACTTGTTTGTATATGCTTGGAGATCACATCAAAAAAAATCAAAAAAAACAAACATTCAGAGATCAAGTAACGGGAAAAAGCTTTTCGACGGTTATAAACGAAAAAGCACGATTTACCGGTTATTTTCACTCTGATTTTGATGATTTTTTACAGGTACATTCCTTGACCATATATGAATACAATGAATGAATTCGATCTTCAATTTAAAATATTTATACAATTGGATACCATAAAATCTTATTTATACTTAATGAAAGTATAAATAAACTCTAAGTGTTAGTCAATCTATCGTTTTGATGGGATACGAATTCTCCAAAACTAATTTCAACGATCCAAACCGTCAAACTTGTTTGTATATGCTTGGAGATCACATCAGCAAAAAATTATAAAAAACAAACATTCAGAGATCAAGTAACGGGACAAAGCTTTTCGACGGTTATAAACAAAAAATCACGATTTAACGGTTATTTTAACTCCGATATTGATGATTTTTTACAGGTACACTCATTGACCCTATACGAATACAATGAACGAATTCGATCTTCAATTTAAAATATTTACACAAGTGGATACCACAAAATCTTATGTTTTACTTAATGAAAGTATAAATAAACTCTAAGTGTTAGTCAATCCATCGTTTTGTTGGGATAAGAATTCTCCAAAACTAATTTCAACGATCCAAACCGTCAAACTTGTTTGTATATGCTTGGAGATCACATCAGCAAAAAATCACAAAAAACAAACATTCAGAGATCAAGTAACGGGACAAAACTTTTCAACGGTTATAAACAAAAAATCACGATTTAACGGTTATTTTAACTCTGATTTTGATGATTTTTTACAGCTACACTCCTTGACCATGTATGAATACAATGAATGAATTCGATCTTCAATTTAAAATATTTACACAAGTGGATACCACAAAATCTTATATTATACTTAATGAAAGTATAAATAAACTCTTAAGTGTTAGTCAATCTATCGTTTTGATGGGATACGAATTCTCCAAAACTAATTTCAACGATCCAAACCGTCAAACTTGTTTGTATATGCTTGGAGATAACATCAACAAAAAATCACAAAAAACAAACATTCAGAGATCAAGTAACGGGACAAACCTTTTCGACGGTTACAAACGAAAAATCACGATTTAACGGTTATTTTAACTCCGATTTTGATGATTTTTAACAGGTACACTCCTTGACCCTATATGAATACAATGAATGAATTCGATATTCAATTTAAAATATTTACACAAGTGGATACCACAAAATCTTATATTCTACTTAATTAAAGTATAAATAAACTTAAGTGTTAGTCAATCTATCGTTTTGATGGGATACGAATTCTCCAAAACTAATTTCAACGATCCAAACCGTTAAACTTGTTTGTATATGCTTGGAGATCACATTAACAAAAAATCACAAAAAAAAAATATTCAGAGATTAAGTAACGGGACAAAACTTTTCGACGGTTATAAACGAAAAATCACGATTTAACGGTTATTTTAACTCCGATTTTGATGATTTTTTACAGGTACACTCCTTGACCATATATGAATACAATGAATGAATACGATATTCAATTTAAAATATTTACACAAGTGGATACCACAAAATCTTATGTTCTACTTAATGAAAGTATAAATAAACTCTAAGTGTTAGTCAATCTATCGTTTTGTTGGGATACGAATTCTCCAAAACTAATTTCAACGATCCAAACCGTCAAACTTGTTTGTATATGCTTGGAGATCACATAAAAAAAAATCACAAAAAACAAACATTCAAAGATCAAGTAACGGGAAAAAGCTTCGACGGTTATAAACGAAAAAGCACGATTTAACGGTTATTTTAACTCTGATTTTGATGATTTTTTACAGGTACATTCCTTGACCATATATGAATACAATGAATGAATTCGATCTTCAATTTAAAATATTTATACAATTGGATACCATAAAATCTTATTTATACTTAATGAAAGTATAAATAAACTCTAAGTGTTAGTCAATCTATCGTTTTGATGGGATACGAATTCTCCAAAACTAATTTCAACGATCCAAACTGTCAAACTTGTTTGTATATGCTTGGAGATCACATCAGCAAAAAATTATAAAAAACAAACATTCAGAGATCAAGTAACGGGACAAAGCTTTTCGACGGTTATAAACAAAAAATCACGATTTAACGGTTATTTTAACTCCGATTTTGATGATTTTTTACAGGTACACTCCTTGACCCTATATGAATACAATGAATGAATTCGATCTTCAATTTAAAATATTTACACAAGTGGATACCACAAAATCTTATGTTTTACTTAATGAAAGTATAAATAAACTCTAAGTGTTAGTCAATCCATCGTTTTGTTGGGATAAGAATTCTCCAAAACTAATTTCAACGATCCAAACCGTCAAACTTGTTTGTATATGTTTGGAGATCACATCAGCAAAAAAACACAAAAAAAAAACATTCAGAGATCAAGTAACGGGACAAAACTTTTCGACGGTTATAAACAAAAAATCACGATTTAACGGTTATTTTAACTCTGATTTTGATGATTTTTTACAGCTACACTCCTTGACCATGTATGAATACAATGAATGAATTCGATCTTCAATTTAAAATATTTACACAAGTGGATACCACAAAATCTTATATTATACTTAATGAAAGTATAAATAAACTCTTAAGTGTTAGTCAATCTATCGTTTTGATGGGATACGAATTCTCCAAAACTAATTTCAACGATCCAAACCATCAAACTTGTTTGTATATGCTTGGAGATAACATCAACAAAAAATCACAAAAAACAAACATTCAGAGATCAAGTAACGGGACAAACCTTTTCGACGGTTATAAACGAAAAATCACGATTTAACGGTTATTTTAACTCCGATTTTGATGATTTTTTACAGGTACACTCCTTGACCCTATATGAATACAATGAATGAATTCGATCTTCAATTTAAAATATTTACACAAGTAGATACCACAAAATCTTATGTTATACTTAATGAAAATATAAATAAACTCTTAAGGTTAGTCAATCTATCGTTTTGATGGGATACGAATTCTCCAAAACTAATTTCAACGATCCAAACCGTCAAACTTGTTTGTATATGCTTGGAGATAACATCAACAAAAAATCACAAAAAACAAACATTCAGAGATCAAGTAACGGGACAAACCTTTTCGACGGTTAGAAACGAAAAATCACGATTTAACGGTTATTTTAACTCCGATTGTGATGATTTTTAACAGGTACACTCCTTGACCCTATATGAATACAATGAATGAATTCGATATTCAATTTAAAATATTTACACAAGTGGATACCACAAAATCTTATATTCTACTTAATGAAAGTATAAATAAACTCTAAGTGTTAGTCAATCTATCGTTTTGTTGGGATACGAATTCTCCAAAACTAATTTCAACGATCCAAACCGTCAAACTTGTTTGTATATGTTTGGAGATCACATCAAAGAAAAAAAATCACAAAAAACAAACATTCAGAGATCAAGTAACGGGAAAAAGCTTTTCGACGGTTATAAAAGAAAAATCACGATTGAACGGTTATTTTAACTCCGATTTTGATGATTTTTTACAGGTACATTCCTTGACCATATATGAATACAATGAATGAATTCGATCTTCAATTTAAAATATTTACACAAGTAGATACCACAAAATCTTATGTTATATCTAATGAAAGTATAAATAAACTCTAAGTGTTAGTCAATCTATCGTTTTGATGGGATACGAATTCTCCAAAACTAATTTCAACGATCCAAACGTCAAACTTTTTTGTATATGCTTGGAGATCACATCAGCAAAAAATCATAAAAAACAAACATTCAGAGATCAAGTAACGGGACAAAGCTTTTCGACGGTTATAAACAAAAAATCACGATTTAATGGTTATTTTAACTCTGATTTTGATGATTTTTTACAGGTACACTCCTTGACCCTATATGAATACAATGAATGAATTCGATCTTCAATTTAAAATATTTACACAAGTAGATACCACAAAATCTTATGTTATACTTAATGAAAGTATAAATAAACTCTTAAGGTTAGTCAATCTATCGTTTTGATGGGATACGAATTCTCCAAAACTAATTTCAACGATCCAAACCGTCAAACTTGTTTGTATATGCTTGGAGATCACATCAACAAAAAATCACAAAAAACAAACATTCAGAGATCAAGCAACGGGACAAACCTTTCGACGGTTATAAACGAAAAATCACGATTTAACGGTTATTTTAACTCCGATTTTGATGATTTTTTACAGGTACACTCCTTGACCCTATATGAATACAATGAATGAATTCGATCTTCAATTTAAAATATTTACACAAGTGGATACCACAAAATCTTATGTTGTACTTAATGAAAGTATAAATAAACTCTAAGTGTTAGTTAATCTATCGTTTTGTTGGGATACGAATTCTCCAAAACTAATTTCAACGATCTAAACCGTCAAACTTGTTTGTATATGCTTGGAGATCACATCAAAAAAAAATCACAAAAAACAAACATTCAGAGATCAAGTAACGGGACAAAACTTTTCGACGGTTATAAACAAAAAATCACGATTTAACGGTTATTTTAACTCTGATTTTGATGATTTTTTACAGCTACATTCCTTGACCCTGTATGAATACAATGAATGAATTCGATCTTCAATTTAAAATATTTACACAAGTGGATATCACAAAATCTTATGTTATACTTAATGAAAGTATAAATAAACTCTAAGTGTTAGTCAATCTATCATTTTGTTGGGATACGAATTCTCCAAAACTAATTTCAACGATCCAAACTGTCAAACTTGTTTGTATATGCTTGGAGATCACATTAACAAAAAATCACAAAAAACAAACATTCAGAGATCAAGTAAAAGGACAAAGCTTTTCGACGGTTATAAACGAAAAATCACGATCTAACGGTTATTTTAACTCTGATTTTGATGATTTTTTACAGGTACACTCCTTGACCCTATATGAATACAATGAATGAATTTGATCTTCAATTTAAAATATTTATACAAGTGGATACCACAAAATCTTATGTTGTGCTTAATGAAAGTATAAATAAACTCTAAGTGTTAGGTAATCTATCGTTTTGTTGGGATACAAATTCTCCAAAACTAATTTCAACGATCCAAACGGTCAAACTTGTTTATGTATGCTTGGAGATCACATCAACAAAAAATCACAAAAAACAAACATTCAAAGATCAAGTAACGGGACAAAGCTTTTCGACGGTTATAAACGAAAAATCACGATTTAACGGTTATTTTAACTCTGATTTTGATGATTTTTTACAGGTACACTCCTTGACCCTATATGAATACAATGAATGAATTCGATCTTCAATTTAAAATATTTACACAAGTGGATACCACAAAATCTTATGTTGTACTTAATGAAAGTATAAATAAACTCTAAGTGTTAGTCAATCTATCATTTTGTTGGGATACGAATTCTCCAAAACTAATTTCAACGATCCAAACCGTCAAACTTGTTTATATATGCTTGGAGATCACATCAACAAAAAATCACAAAAAACAAACATTCAGAGATCAAGGAATGGAACAAAGCTTTTCGATGGCTATATACGAAAAATCACGATTTAACGGTTATTTTAATATATTTTTATATGGTATAGTATTATTATTTTATTTCTTTTCATAATTATTTTGGTAAACTTCTCATAATTTGAATGATTTTTAATGTTTGGTTTTTCTATACTTAGTTTATACGGAAGAGAGTTTTGACGTGGAAAACCTTATTGAAAACATCTTCAACATAACTCTTGAAGGCAATAGATGAAGCCAAAGTTTCAATACAATTTCGTGATGATCAATGTAAATTGAAGATTTTGTAGATAGATGTGTAAACTTTTGACAAAGACTTACAATCTTGAAAACAGAAACTCTTTCATTTTGCATATCCTAGCACATTTAATATTTGTAATAGATTAGTAGTGTATGTATTATTTTTTTATTAGGCTCTTATTTTCGAATGTAGATATAGTACTTAAACAACAAATGTTTTAATGTTTTGAAGTAATATTTATGTGGCAATGTGTGATATGTGCAAATTTAAAAAAAAAATATTTTTTTCTTAACGGGTCATAACGGATGTGACACGACACGACCCGTTAAGATAACAGGTGTTACACGAAAACGACACGAACACGACAGACACGACCCGTTTGCCAGGCCTACCCTGCTCCTTCGAAACCATCAATCCATTGAACAGAGGAAGCCCCCATGCGAATGGTGGGAATTCCTGTGCCGTAAGTTTTACCGTTTAGGAAAACGAGAAATTTTTTAGTGTGACCGGCACACGAGGTGGTATATCACGTGTTATTGTACAAATTGTGGAATATGTGTGTTAAAAAAATTAATAACTTAAAAAATAAAATTTCTCACCATTTACATAAAAACACGTGGTATACCACCCATGTTCCCGTCACAATGAAAAATTTCTCATGGAATGAAGCAATGAACGAGGAATCTTGGTCCAGTTACAGTTTTAGCCATCAAACATGCAAATATCTAGTTATCAACCTACAAAGTCAAGGGGGCATATGAGTAACTTCACATGAACCAAAACCTTAAACCCTGAACTCCTCTGTCGGACAGCTTTCATATTCATTAATCATGACAAAAAATCAGGTAGAACTAAAAAAGATCCAGGCAAGCGACAGCAAAGCCCCGGTGATCCAAATTCACAATATAAAGCATTCATTGGCATCCCATCCATAATTCAGCGTACAATCATCATCTAATTCTAAGCCGGAAGCTCGTTCGTCAATCAATAGCAATGGAGTCCCAAAAAACCTCCCTCCTGATCAGGCGAGCCCTGACTGGCTCAACAAGGGTGACAATGTGTGGCAATTAACGGCCGCCACACTTGTTGGCATGCAGAGCGTGCTAGGGCTTGTCATCCTCTACGGAAGCATCGTGAAAAAGAAGTGGGCAGTGAACTCGATTGGTATTCATGGCCCTGTATGCCTTCGTGGCAGTCTTGGTCTATTGGGTCGGCTAGGGCTACCAAATGTCTTTTGGGGACGAACTCTTCAGGTTTCTCGACCGACCCAATGTGGCCATGGACCAAGGCTTCCTTCTTGAAGGAACACCCAGTAGGTTTATTCCAACTGCAACCATGATTTATTTTCAGTTTTCGTTTGCGGCCATTACGTTGATTTTGATCGCTGGGGCTTTGTTGGGGAAGATGAACTTTTATGCATGGATGTTATTTGTACCCCTTTGGTTGACATTTTCTTACACAATTACTTGCTATAGTATTTTTAACTCCAATGGTTGGTTGTTTAAGATGGGGCTTATTGACTACTCTGGTGGCTATGTCATTCATCTCTCTTCTGGTGTTGCTGGTTTCACTGCTGCTTACTGGGTAAGTAAACACAATTTTACAACGTCAGTCGTTTATGCTCTACGTGGATGAAATTTGACCATTGATGTATTATGGCCTCTCGTGCATCACTGGCCAAAAATTAACCATTAGAACTTAGAGCAACTGATTGCAAAATACCTCAAAAATTTTAGCTCAGCCAAAGTTTACTCTTTAGTGGCCCACACTGCCTACATTGTTCTGTACATAATATTGATCGAATAATGCTACACTTAGCACATATTTGTATCATCCCTCTATCAGAGGTAACGCCCACAAACATATGTGGGTTTCATCTCTATGAGAGAAATAATACAAATAATGGTACAAATGTGTGGTAAAAGTATCATTTTTTTTATATTGATCATTTTACTCTAGCCTATCAGTCGCGCTTTCTGTGAAATCTAGGCCCTAGTGAAATCAAACTCTGATAATAATTGTTAAGAGTTCATAAATAAAATTTGCCCTTAAAAACTGGTTTGTAAGAAGAAGGGTGCATAAAAACTCTTAAACAACCACTAGATATGAAGATTTTTCGATGTTAGATCGTTCGGTTATAACAAGAACCACATGTCTAAGGTACAACATTTCTAGTATGTCTCACATATCTACTAGAAAATTGACATAAGCGTGAAAGATCAAACTTGAATACAAAAGAATGAGCACATTATCCTATCCAAATCAATTAACTTAACACACATCTAGCACATAAGTTTATTTTTTGGGTTAAAATTAGGGAGTTTTAATGAAAAGCTTACGGTACTGTTCACTTTAACGAAAAACCACATTTTTACACTAAAAAATCAATCATGATACTATTCACTTTACCCTTTATTTTGTCCTTATTATTAAAACTCAAAGTTTACAAACTCTTTTCATTAGTTTTTCTTTAAAATTAAGCTGGTTTAGATTACAAATACTGTTTTCCTTGTGGATGCTGGTTGGGCCAAGGGCAACCAATGACAGGGAGAGATTTCCACGAAACAACATTCTGCTGATGTTTGCAGGGGCGGGCATACTTTGGATGGGGTGGGCTGGATTCAACAGTGGAGGTCCTTACATGGTGAACAGAGACGCATCTCTCGCCGTCCTCAACACCCACGTGTGCACTGCCACTAGCTTGCTGACGTGGCTCTTGCTTGATATTACTTTCTTTGGGAAACCCTCTGTGATTGGCGCAACTCAGGGCATGATCACTGGCTTAGTTTGCATTACACCTGCTGCAGGTATAAATTAGCCAATTCACATAGCTTTAGAAAGGATTGTCGCTGGTATTGGGTTCCGAGATCGGCCAATATGGTGGCGTATCGGTTGGTGTTGAGGAGTAATCCGGAGATGTGCGGTATAACTTGGGTTAATCACCCTCCATCTTCGCTAGTCCATGTTCTAAACAAAGATGAGTTACCCTGTCCCCCTTAATTTTTGGTTTGGTAGGGGAGGGGGCGACGCCTTTGCACTAGGTGCAGTGTCGTTTGCTTATGTACCCTCCTCTTCTGCTTGTTGCTTGTTGCTTTCTTTGTAGCTTGCCTTCTGTGGGCTTCTTTGTTCGTTTGACTTCGGCCCTGGTTTTATGCTATCCAGTTCTTCATAAAAAAAATAAAAAAAAAATAAAAAAGAAGAAAAAGCCAATTCACATAAACAACATCAACAACAAATCATTATCCTACTAATTGGAACCGACTATATGAATTCTAGAACTTTATTGTGCTTGATTTTGCACCAAATCTTTCATTAGCTCTAAGTACTCCAAGTCTTTTTCTAAAGTCTTTTTCTAAGTCTTCCTAGGTATTCCTCTAACTGTTTTGCCTTGATCACCTCTGTCTCATAATCGCATCTTCTAACTGAAGCATTTGTAGATCTTCAGATCAGATAAACATACTATCTTTTATTATTTCTACAAACTCCTGCTTGTTTATGTTTCATAATTTTTTTTAAATTTGTTTGATTTAAAGCTTAGAAAACTTCATTTTAATAACCTCATTTATTAATTATATTTTTATTTTTTAATTATTTCTCTTTTTCTCCCTAATTTTTAATGTATTGATTTTATTTCATTATAATTATAATTTTTATTTCATTTATCATAATATATTTTGTTGTGAACATTTAGATAAATTAATTTTTTTTAAACAATATATTTTGATGTACTTTGTCTTCTTCATTTAGGTACATTAAATTCATTATAATACATTTCGGTGCATACATTTAGGTACACACATTTCGGTACATATATTTCGATACAAACATTTAGGTACATTAATTCAATATAATACATTTTGGTACTAACATTTTGGTATACACATTTAGGTACATTAATTTAATATAATACATTTTGGTGCATATATTTTGGTACATACATTTGGGTACTAACATTTAAATACATTAGTTCAATATATTACATTTCGGTAATAATATTTAGGTACATTAATTGAGTTTTTCAAGTTTGAAGAATGTTAAATAAAATTAATAAATTAAAAAACTCTTTTTTGGTCAAAAATAAATTAAAATTTGTGTATTAATAAATTTAAATATTTAATGGGAGATTAAATAAAATGCACATTAATTATTTTGAATTAAGGACACATCAAGGGATTATAATCAATATGTAATCTAACACCAGGTTTATTTTAAATTTCAATTTTCTTAAATAAATATGAGATTTATTTTCTATTGCTTTAATTTGAAAGCCGAATAATCAGGCCTACTCAAAATGATACATTTCTTGGTGCAATCGTAAATTGTCACGACATATTACATAACCGGTATGCCGTTTTTATTTGAGTTGTACATGATCACTTTTTTTTTTTTTCATAATTTTTTTGAGCGTAGGAGTGGTACAAGGTTGGGTAGCAATCATAATAGGAGTGATGTCAGGAAGCATCCCATGGTATACTATGATGGTCCTCCACAAGAAAATCGGCATCCTAAATCATGTAGATGACACCATGGCCGTGTTCCACACCCACGCCGTGGCCGGAAGCCTAGGAGGCATTCTTGCCGGCTTCTTTGCCCACCCGAAGCTCTGCCGTATATTCTTCTTAACCGAAAATTGGCAACACTACATTGGCCTTGCCCATGGAATCCATAGTGGCCAAGTCAGTGCAGGGTTTAAGCAAATGGGAATCCAATTCCTAGGACTAGGGTTTGTGGTTGCTGTCAATGTGATCATCACTAGCATCATTTGCTTGTTCTTGAGGCAATTCATTCCGCTCAGGCTCACCGGCGAGCAGTTGCAGCTCGGTGACGACGCCATCCACGGAGAGGAGGCCTATGCAGTGTGGGGAGATGGAGAGAAGTATGATGGCTCCAAGCATAACTCAGTTTATGGAATGGAAGAGTTTCCTGTGAAGGCGCCTAAAGCTGAGCCATGAAGTTGATATGCCTTTTTTTTTTTTTTTTTCTTTTTCTTTTCTTTTTTAATTTTGGTTGTGTGTTTCTTGCAAGAAACGTAATATACTCCAAATCTAATGTAATAAGAACTGAAAAATATGGACAAACTAGTTTGTTATTGTGATTGGAAGTTGACATGAAAAGCTCTACTGAAAAATATGGACAAACTAGTTTGTTATTGTGATTGGAAGTTGACATGAAAAGCTCTACTTTCTTTCTATTTTTGAGAAATGATAAGGAGACTCTTTCAAAGAACGATACTCTCTATAAACCCTCTGTCACCTCATGGTTTATGACACAATATTTTATAATATTGATATGAGAATTGATGTTAAACTGTGAGCTGATAGAGAGTCAATGAAGTGTTCTATTTTTAAGAGAGTTTTCTTAATATTTTCTCTAAAAGCATTTAGCTCAAAAATCTTGGCCCTCAAAACCCTTTTTTGCACCCCAAGTGATACTAGAAAGATCATTTTTCTAGACTATATTTGTAGGATACAATGATGTGACGGTTGACGGTTAGATTTTTTTGTTCAAACCACGAAATGGAATGTAACTGTTAACTGCACAGTATTTTATTAAAAAATATTATGAACAAAGTCCTCCTAGCATTTTCCGTTGCACAATCGAGCTTTTGGTAAATCCAATCTACATCTGGTAATTTATTTTAGTTTTAGTTATTTTTAAAACACGTGGCATGTATACAAGTAGAAACATAGGAATCAAGATTTTCTCCGGATTTTCTTTTTGAGAATTTCAGGAATTCGTAAATTATGTCCGTTCATTGTACATCGTACGATTAGTTTTCGTCAGGTAATGTTTGTATTCAATTTAAAATAAAAAAATTTAAAATAAAAACTAACTTCAGGATATACGATAAATAGACACAATTTACGATTATCCGAGATTCTCCATCCACATTTGAAACATACAAGATGCCTATTCATTACATCAAAAAGCAGAAAGAGACAGACACCCAAAGGCAAGTGGGAGATAGCCAACACGGACCAGGATCCTCTCCTAATCTAAGGATGAGGATCCTCATGACCAAAAGATGTGGGCCGTTGGATGAAAATCTAACGGCTACAAACAGGAAGATTCCTTTAAAGTTATAATAATTATAATTGTTGGATTTTCATCCAACGACTCACATCTCTTAGTCATAAGAATCCTCATCCTTAGATTAGGAGACAATCCTGATCCCGCCAACACAAAGAAAAAGCACTTTTTAATAAAGCCAGAGCCGCATCTTAGCTGCTGTTGTTGTGCCACTTGAAACACATTATCTAGTTTAAAACAGGGATTAAATACTAATGGAGAATAATCAACAGAAACACTCTTTCCACGAGTCTTCAAACTTGTTCATTATTTATGGTATGAAATGAATGAAGAAAACGGCTTACCTTCCAGACTCCATTAGTCCGTGGAAGTTAGGTCATGCGGGTTTACTTATATACATTTGTGTCGTGTTCGTGCCTATTCATGAGGCAAGTAGTATGAATCACAATACAATAAATAAGGGGCGGCTGGAAATAGGGACTAAAGTGGTCTTAAGACCATTTGAATTCGAAAATATACATGTAAAGGTCTTCCGATGATCCTTCGAATATTGTTACGAGTCTCTTTTGTGCTTACTAATTTTTAATGTAATCCATGCTAGGTATATCTCGACAGGTACGTCGACATCACTCCAAATTCTCTCCATATCACATTATCACTCATCATATTGTTTCGGTATATATCGATATCTGACATATGCACAACAAACCCACGAATAGACTGATTATTTTTTTGCTCGCTTCGTGCTCTGTTCCTTTTTAAAAAAACTTGTATTTAACATTGAGATCCCCGAGGTTCAAATCCTAGATCAGCCACTGCAATAAATAATAACATAATAATACAAATCCCGTACTATTCGTATGAATTTTTTTTTTTTTCTAGGGAAGTAATGCTTATGCATAATTCATTTTTCTTTTTCAAATATAAATATTATCAGAGTTTTAACATAATATTAGTTGAACAATATTAATGATGTACACATCGAATTTCGCTTATATCACAAATGAGTTACTCAGTAACATACATTATTCATTTGAAATATCGTTACGACAATACGTAATTAATTTAAAACACCGTTACGATGATACGTGAGTAATTTGAAATACATTGACGATTGTTTTATCTCCCAAAGGACAAACTAGGAAGTGGGAAAGCAAAATGAAGCCAAAAAGTCTTGATATTTATTTTTCAGTTACTCAATAACATACATTATTCATTTGAAATATCGTTACGACAATACGTAATTAATTTAAAAATCCATTATGATATTACGTATGTAATTTAAAATACCGTTACGATTGATTTATCTCCCAAAGGACAAGCTAGGAAGTGGGAAAGCAAAATGAAGCCAAGAAGTCTTGATATTTATTTTTTGTTTTTTCTTTTCCGTTTTTGGTGTAAGCTTGTTGCTTGTAAATATTAAGTCGATAGAGATAAAGAAAAGTCGAACTTGTACGAAAATTCTCTTTTTCTTCACCCAACTCTCCGAAACACCACCAACCAGATCTGTGTGCTGATATATTACGTGGGTTTGTAATGTGTGCGTGAGCTGGCGGAGAAGAATGGCGTCCGATACGGCGTCGTCTGTGGACGAACAGGCGCAGCAGCGGGTGGCTCCGGTTGTTTCAGTCGGAGGAGGAGGAGGAGGCTCCACTGATAACAGAGGAAGGCATCGGATTCTTGCCGAACTCAGCCGCCTCGAGCAAGAACTCAAATTCTTGGAGGTTTCTTCTTTTTCATTTTCCCACTTGCTTGTTTTCATTTTCCCACTTGCTTGTTTTCTCTGAATGCTGTTTGTTTCCCGGGAAAATTCTTGTAAAACATTTCCCACTTCTTATTTTTGCCCTTTTGATGTTGCAATTCTAGTTTTGTGTTAAAAAAGTTTGCAGCTTTGGGTGTTAAAGTCAAGAAAGTAACTTTCTTTACAGAAAAAGGGAAAGGTGAAAGAAAATGGGATGAGGGTTATTTTTGCCAAGATATGTTTTCTTGGCATTGGTTATATGAGGAAGAAAAGTTTTCTAGGTTTTGGAAAATGGGTTTTTACTGCATATTGTGATTGGGGCTTTGGTGTTGAAGAATGTGAGAACTGGAACGGGTCGCTTGTCCGTCTCTCTAAAATCTTGACATTTGAGTGGTCAAAACATTGAGAAGTTCCACTTTTGAGGGAAATGTGGGATTTAGGATGCAATTTCTCTGACTGTTTTTTGGTATTAATTTAGGGAAATTGTTAATGGAGAGGTGATGATTTTCTACAACTGGTGAGGTTAGCAAATTGGCTGCAGACTTGGTCAACAACACATTTGACTGGAAAACTGAAAAATGTAGCTTAATTCTTAAGTAGATTTATCATCATGGTAAACAGAAAGTTGCTCTCTTTCATATGGGTGGATTAAGAGTTGTTTTAGGGGAAAATCACACTGCATGAACTCACTAGATATAACTCGTTGTAGATCAACGTGGTGAATGGTAATGCAGTCGAAAAGATCATTGTTACCCGAACAGACAATCATTTAGCCCTCGACGTGGGATGTGTTGAACCACCACTTTTTGGCTCTGTGAAAATATATTTGATGATTAGATTGCAAAAAACACACTGCAAGCAGCAGTTGTTCTATGTTTTGAGTATATACATTCCTTCGTATGCTTAATTTAATCAAGGTATGAAAGGAACATCGTCATAGCTCAACTTTAGAAAATGCTAACCACATTTCTCGTATCTAGGCTTCCAAGTTAACCTGATGTCCAGTTTTATTTTCTAAGAACTAGGAACAAAGTTGCTTGAATTGTATATGCATATGAATTGTCTGCTCTGCTTGTTTTATTTCTCTTGTGGAATTTCTTATGTTCCATATCCCTTGCATTGTTCTAGGTTTTGTTGTAACAATTGAGCATTTCTCCATAGATTTCTATATACATAGCTTATCCGAAACAGTGCTAAATTTGGCATCGATATATAAGCAGAAAACAGTCTTTCTGGTCCATGGACCATAGCTACACCCCTTTAGACAGATTAAGTGCTCTCTGTGATTAAGTACTTGAATAAACTGTGTATTTCACGGCTTTAATTTAACAAATACGCGTTTTACATTTATTCTGCACATGAGGTAGATGAGTGTTTTTCGTACTTGTGTTTAATGTTGTCTATATATAGTCTTTTAATTCTCCTTCTTTTAGTTAATGCAAACCTTGTAACTTTGATGCACATTCAAACTTGTGTCGATTGACATTATATTATCTGCATTTTTATCATATTTAAAGTAGTGCAGAAGGTCATAGTTGTGTGAGTATTTGTAGTCAGTCAATCTCATTTTGATGTTACTTTATTTCTTTGCATATCCAGGAGGAGTTGGAAGAGCTCGAAAGAACCGAAAATGTTTCAACCATATGTTCAGAGTAAGTATGAGTACCATATATAAAGTATCCTGTCCCAAGTCTTAAGTTCCTAACATGAGAAATCTGATAAACTCGATCGAAAGTAGGAGCCATATATAAAGTATCCGGTCCCAAATCTTAAGTTCCTAACATGATAAATCTGATAAACTCGATCACAAGTGATGAGCAATGCTCTGTTTTTGTTAATATTCCATAGGTTGCTGCCCTACATCGAAGGCAGGCCGGATCCTCTACTCCCAGTGTTCGTTCCATAACCAATCTCTTCACTTGGCAATAATACAATTGGCTTGCTACAATCTCTAAATTTCTAATGCTCCATCTTGATTTGTTCTGGCTGCAGAACAAATGGACCTGTAAATCTGGTATGGGATCGATGGTTTGAAGGGCCGCAGGATTCACAAAGTTGCAGCTGCTGGATACTCTGATGATTTGAATCTGATGCAATCTAACATTTGTTGCCATGGTTTACAAGACAGGTTATAGCTATCACCATCGTTAACCATATTGAATGTAGATTGACCATTAACTTCATATGAAGTTTGTACATTAAATTCACTAGTTTCGCTTCTTCAGTGATCTCTTATACTTTTTTTTCTTTTTCCTTTTTTGTCGTTTTTTTCTAATTATAGTAGGTTAGAATATCGCTTTGTCAAAAAAAAAAAAAAAAAAACGATGAGGATTCGGCTTCTCCTTTGATCTTGTCTGGGCTTTTAATCCCAAGCGTCGTCCATGTTCATCCTACGATCAGAATTTAGGCTTGTTTCTTGGGCCTTTCTTAGCCCAAAATTTTCACACCATTTCGATGTGTGAGCTCACGTTAACTCTCTGAAGGTTGATAGCTATCATAGATTTCCATCAAATTAGAACAACTGCCAAAGCATCATCAGGAGCAAGGGAAATGGCCTACAAGGATGGAAATTTGTTTGGGTGGTGCTATCCACAGAAATTGGATTCTCTCTGAATTTTACTGTTTGAAGTCTGAGTCCATAAAATTTGTGTCCTTGGTATGTGTGAAAGAGAGATCGGAGTCTTTGTGAATGAGTTAATGTGGGCTGTCAGACTTAATTTGATTGGTCCGGATTGTCTGGTGCTCTTTTATCTTCCACACCCATCTTAATTTTCGGTAATTGGATCGAGCGAACTGAAGAAAATCAAATAATAGAAATAAACAAGGTGTGTGGATAGCGGTAGCACTAGCCATTTGGAAAACAAATTCTTTTTTATTTCTTATCAACTAATTGATGTATTATGATTATATATACAGCTTAATATTAAGGAGACGGTTTCCTTGTGTGATAGTGATACAGTATTCTTAGCACAAAGAAAAAAGGAGTCCATAAACCAAGGGGATTTTAACTTGAGGGACAAGTAATCTAAAGAAACCAACAAAAGTACACACAGATCATATCTTCGACTTCGAGCGGTCGACTTTACATGTTGACTGTAAATTAAACCCCATAAAACCACCTCCAAAATGTATATTGACGATCTTCCTCATCATCTCTTGGTTGAAATTCTTTGTCGACTTCCATATAAAATTGTTATTCAGTGCAAGTGCGTGTCCAAGCAATGGCTCTCTGTCATCTCCGATCCATCTTTTATTCACCGCTTTGTACGTCAACAAGGACATACCGATTCAGATACGATATTATTAGATATCAGGACACAGGTCCTTAGGGATGTATTATACACCGTGACGTCGATTTCGGACGAGTTCAAAACGTGCGAGATTTCTTTCACTTGGGGACAATGTTCTCTAAGTTTATTCCCTTGGATGCAACGTGTTGTAGCGACGCATAACGATTTAATCTTGTGCTGTCGATTCCGAAGCTTTGAGCGTAGATATGAGCGTGATTACTGTATCTGCAATCCGTACACCAAGTAGTCGATAAAGCTTCCTCCCCCCCCCCCCCCCCCCCCACGAGTTCATGACTTAACAGTACGCGCAGGGCTCATATGCGACAATCCTTACTATAACCCTACTGAAGATGGCTGCACTACGGTCAAATTTAATACGGAGTACAGGTACAGGGTTGTGCGAATCCTTCGAAAATGTGACGACCTAAGCTCATTCACAGTTGAGATGTTCTCGTCTGAGACTGGTGAATGGAGAGAGATAGTTATATTATGCTCCCCAGGCTTCGTTTGTGTCCATCACCCGTGTATTGCTTTAAATGGAATGTTGTATTGGATGGACCACAATGGCAGGCTTTTCGGGTTTGATCCATTCAATAACATGAACAGCACAATCCGTGCTGCCGCTAAATTTGTTGACGACAACGAATTATGTCGTTTCATTGAATTTGGTGATTCCCCTTACATTATGGACGCGTTATGTTCTTGTACTCTAGGGGTGTGTCGAGGGCGTCTGCGGCTGTTCATTCAAGATGAGTCCGGCGAAAATTTGTTTATTTGGGAGTGGAAAGAAGTAGAAAAACAGCAGGGCAATATTAATGGAGTCAAACTGATGGAGTGGTGTTTGATAAAAAGGATTTCCTGGGAAGAAATGGTTCCAAAAGATAAACCAGCGATTGCGAAATGGCTAAAGGAAGAGAAGTGGTCTTGGACTAGGGTGCTGGTTGGTGATCCAAACGATGGGGATGTTTTATATCTGCATCGTAAGCATGATATTTTACCATGCAACGTTCGTACAAAAACTTGGCCATGGAGAACGGAGCCGCAAAGTCCCAATAATTACAGATCGTTTCAATTTTCACTTGATGTTGGCCGACACCAATTCCTAGACTACATTATAGTTGATTTATTAACATGTTTTTTGGATGATATTTGTTTTCTAAGTTATCTTAGTAGTTGTTATCTCATCATAATTGAAGAACAAGATAGCTTGTTGAATTATGATGGACTTATTTCATGTGTTTAAGTTTGCTTTGTTGTTTGTTTTTCTATATATGTGTGTGTGTGTGTGTGTGTGTGGAGTTGGATAAATAGCAGACGATTTTTTGCTTGTCGTTCAATTACTATGAGCAGAATCTCAATTTATATATACCATAAACATGTTCGGATAGGGTCTACGGTGGTTTATGACGAATGACCCCAGAAGTTGGAGCCGCACCGTCCATGCACATTGCCGGCCCTGCGATGGAGGCTGCCATTGGACCCTCCAACCACCATTGCAACTGCACTTTCAACCGTGCATAGGATAGCCATTTGCTTCCTGAAATTCATGCGGCAAACCTCGATTCAAGGTAGCAGCTAGAAGCATCGGTTTTGCTCTGTTAAAACACAAAGTATATCGAGATTACCATAAATTGAAGTATCATTTATTGGCTCTGCTGGATAATCTGATGATCTGAATCATCTGATGCAATCTAACATCTGTTACCATGGTTGCAGAACAGGGTTTAAATTACTTCAATGTTGCACATGCTATGGGCCGATAGCACCATTGTTGACCGCATTGAATGTGGAATTGACCATTGATTAACTTCATATGAAGTTTTCGTACATTCAATTCATTTTGCACATATTCCTCTTAATTTTTTATCATTAGATTGAATAAATCAAATAGAACAAATGGACATGATTAAATAGGAGTGTGTAAAAGGCTAAAAATATTGTGTTTATCATGCATATTCGAGCTAGGTCAGTTATTAGGGTGAGATATCTGCCCTTCCGCCCTTAAGTTTGAGTCTCTTTTTTTTCTTTACATTAGAGTAGATTAGAATATTGTTTTGTCTAAAATAAAATTGACGAGGATTTGGCTTCTGTCCAATTGTTGCCTGAGCTTTTGGTCACAACCGCTCATGTTCATCCTACCATCAAAATTCGTTTTTGTTCTTGGGCCTTTCTCGGTCCTTGTAAGCGTTTTATTGTAAGGAACGTCAAATTGAACTCATCCCAATTAATCAAAGCCTAAAACATCCTCTCTTGGCATTGTCTTGATGTTTTTTCTGTGTAAGAAAGAAAAACAAGATTACAGCACAAAGCCCCACGGGCAACTAGAACCACTAATATCCCAAAACCAAGCCAAACGAGCCTCCGAGGGAAGAGAGTCCAACCAAATGCGAAACTTGGAAGAATTTTGACTCATCTTAGAGAGAGCAACCGCCACCAAGTTTGCTTCATGAAAGACATGCCGAATAATAATATCAGAAAACGACAAGCCAATTTCTGGATATTAGCCACCAAGGTCTTGAGGTTTCAGGGAATCAAAATGCTTCCATAATTGCATCAATAAGAAACTTGGAATCCCCTTCCACAATTAGACGAGCATGACCTTTTGATAACGTAGTACGCAATATTCCATCCTCAAGAGCCTGACCTTCAGCAATAAGAATGTTTGAGGAGAACTCACAGAAGAGCCCCAAGAGCCTGAATTGTTCAATAGCTTTAGCCGTCTTTGGAGGACATGGAAAACAAGATAAAACTTGAGATGGTGGATTTAAGGAGAGTAATTAACTTAGCCGCTCTTGAAGAGAATTACTTTTTCAACCGGCTAACCTTTGTTGGACCTTGAGAATAAGCTCCTTACCATTCACAGGGTCCTTACAAAACACAACATTGTGAACACCAAGATACTTGCCAATAGAGGCACGGTGTTGAATCCGCTTACCAAATGAGCTACAAACCCCGACTCTCTTCATATCTATTATGATCAAAGGGAGTTTTCATCAATATATTATAAGCAGTATGCAAAACTTGGGAAAATTGACGGAAATCTACTTCCCGTCACATTCAACGTGAAGCAAATGTTGTGGTGGCTGCTCTTGCTAGGGTTGGTCAGTCCTCTTCTGACAACCGGTCATGTTGCCAAACTCTTCCTATCGAGGCGCGGTCTACTTGGTTTTGAGATTTCTATAACTTTGCTTGCCCTAGGAGCTTCTCCTTGTAACTGTTCTTTTCCTATTGAAAAGACACTAATCCAAGACTACAAAACTAATAACTAAGCTTTAAATGAAGATTCTACACCCTAAATAACCAGCAATGCCGATAAATTAAATCAAAACTAAAGAAAACCAAGTAAAAATGAGATTTTCTAAACACTCGCCCATTTTCTAAGAAGGAGTTTAGACATATAAATCTAGTTTGGTAAAAGAACCGAAAATAATGTCAAGAGAAGAACTAAACCCTAAACCCTAATGCGGTTGAGTAATTTGTAAGTAATGTTACATTACATCACTCAACTATTGGATATACAAAACTATTAACCAGTCATTTGCCGTTTAACTAACATGCATGTTACAATAAACATATACATAGACTGTCTTGGTCTAACACAAAGTCTAGAATCATAGACTCTATAGAGTCTAAGAATATAAATTGATTTTGGTGCTATAGTATAGCAAGGGGAGATGATTATAAAAACATAGAAAGAATATATAATTTGCCATCAACTTGATTACGCTTGAGTTTAATAATTTTTCTCTCTTTTCTCTCTCTCGCCCAACCACCTTAACTTACAAACCCTAGCTCTTTGCTGCGGGCCCCTCCTCTTGGGTGGGATCAATGGCAACCCCTTAACGTTTATTAATTTGCAATTTCTTCTTACCTTACTCTCTTTGATTTCCCGTCAACCCTTCATTTTAGGTGATTTTGTTCTTTGAGCCGAGTTTCGCATTTCTTTGAGTTTTGTTTCAAATTCCCTATGTTTGTCTTAGTTTATGGTGATTTTCTTCTCATATCCAAGATTTAAGTTTTTTTCATCTCCAATTGTTGTTCCCAGCCACAAGTTACCGTTCACCGGTCCCTGCTACTCAGCTTATTGAGCATTTTCTCCATGGATCTCATTTGGAGACATGCTTTGGGTTTGGGTGGCTCTTGAAGTGCATTTAACACTATTTGTTAGAATTATGGAAGCGCTCAAAGCGCTGGTGATTTGCCCACCTCCGTTTTCCTCTTGTCCTTTTGGTTCGTTGGTTCTACTTTTTGGTGGTGACAACTTCGCGATGGTGTGGCTATTTGGGTGGAGGCGACTGCTGTCCATTTTTCAGATCTACAGTTTTATGTTTTAGAATTGTTATGAGTACTCGTATTGGGCTTGTTTTCTTGTATTTTCTTTGTATTGGGTTGTACTCTTGCTTGGTTGTTTTGGAATAGTCTTTGGATTTTCTAACCTTGTATGGGTATTTTATTTAATGAAATTAGTTATGTTTGAAAGAAAAAAAGACTCCAGTTAAACAAGCAGTCTAAATCTCATTCTTATACCTTGCATCATCATTACATATAAGAAAAGATGCATTGATGTTTGAACTAATTATAACAATCAACCATCTCATAGGAATGCTAAACACCAAGTATTAAACTCTGAATATACTTGATTATATCAAGGATTTCTTAACCCATTGTTACCGTATCACTCCATGTTCTTTGCTTCCTTCAATGAATCGAACTCCTCCTAGCCTGGTTTACTTTTTTTGATATGAGAGAGAGAGAGAGAGAGAGAGAGAGAGAGAGAGAGAGAGGCATGAGTACGAGGGCATGTGAGGGAGGGATAGGAGGGCATATGAGCATCCATCGAAATGAGAAAACCCCATTACTTTAGGCACATTGGCTACACTTCCCAAGCAAAGTGGGAAGCAAAAACCAACCAACCAAATCTTCACAATAACTTGCATTTCCTTTTGTGAAAGTTGACACACATGCACTGCAGCCACCTAATGAAATGACCGTTAACTTGAGCTAACTTATATGAAATGGGTTAACTGTCATTGTGACATCTCGATTTAATATTATGTTGTAATGTGAAGAAAAAAATTCACATGACAAAACACTATTAAACAAAGGCGCCACATAACGATGAATTGGGTTCATATGAATGAGACATTTTATCTTTTGATTTCTCACTCAATCCCGCGCTGATTCTACACTTAGTCTAAATACTAATGAAAACTAACAAATGACGTGATCAGTTTGCCTCACTAAAATTATTTCTCCTCGCTTTTACACTTACTTTCACTTTGTTCTCCTATTTGGATTTTGGAATCCGTTGTTATATGAAATCGTGAAATAATAGCCGACCTAATTAATCCTTGTCTTGGGAGGATGATGCAAATTGTTAATTATGCTTAATTATATTGTCCAGCCTAATAAGATGATCGCTAGGTATATGTAGTAGCATCCAATACTCATTCCACTGGCACAACACAAGCCTCTCCAGTAAATTATTTCTTCCTTTCAATTAATTAAGCAAACTAAATTGACCTATAAATGCCTGAAACTTTAGCTGCTTTATTCAATTGGCATCACATGCATACTTAAGATTTGCCAGCCTAATAAGACTTGAACCTTATCCCAAAGCACTAGGAAACTTTTTAGCCATGCATGGCTTGCTAGATAGAAGAAAAACATTGAAAATAATGGAGTAGGACTACGAATTATTGAATATTGGCATTCTGTTAGGTTCTAACCATGCATGAACTAGCTTATGGATGAAACTTGTTACCTCCAATTTTCTTATACTACTACAGAAAAGTGTTTTCCTGACAGAAATTTATTTGTCGTGCAAAGAGAAATATCATCTTGGATGATGAAAATCAAACTTTTAGCGACGAAAGTTTTAATCCATTTGTCATTCCACATTTGCCAACATAAAAAATATAAGTACAAGCTTGTTATAAAAATAATATGAACAAATACTTTTGTAATTCAATAATATAACTCTGTCTCTCTTTCTAGTATAAATACACTCGTTCTTTTTCCCTACGTACGACTTTCGTTTGGGTCTGGATTGGCAATAATTGTTGATAACAAATACGTATCAACAACTTATCAACATGTGATGAACACTAAACAGTATTTGCAAATTAATCTGTCATTAATAATGGACGGACATATCATGTAGAGAGAATTGAACACATATATAGTGTTGAATTATGTATGGCTGTTAATGTAGACGGCTTGATGTCGACGTTTAATCCGAATGTTTACGAATGATTCAAAGAGAAATAAGAGGCAATATCTAGCACAAAAACATGCAAATGTAAGGTATACGTCATTTCATGTGCATGGCTTTATCCCTTTTTATGTTTCCCTAAATTATAATCTAAAACTTCAAAAAAAACAAATATGTCAATCAGTTGTAAGATTTTTTTTGTGTACTCTAAACACATGTTACATAAAATATCATTTCACGTGTTATAAGAATAAATGTGGGGGATAGAGTTGATATATTCTATTTCTGTGGTATCTTAATTAATAAAAAACAAAAACGGGTGTTATAATTTTATTAGAATAATAACAATATATGATTTTGTTCTGCATAAATCAAAAAATCTCTTCTTCCATACATATGTTGGGCACTACTACAGTAAACAGCTTTCGCAAGAAAAATTTTGTCGCACGATGAATTGATGCCAAATCTTCATTTTACCATGTTTTTTCCTAGAGATTGAGCGACGAATTGTCCAGTTCGTTGTGTGAAGTCATCTTACGCTTGAAGTTCTTTGTTGCCTAAAGTTTTCAAAGTCGCCTAAAGTTTAGTCGCTCAAGTAGTTTTTTTCTAGGGACACTTTGAATGCAGTCCCTAACTACCAATGTTCTTTTGATTGAAATCTTTATGGTTTTTAGCAAGGTTTTAAAAGACGCTAGGCGCTAGTCGGACGGCGAGTTGGGGCCTAGCGCCTAGGCGGCTAGGTGGGGTCTAGGTGGGCGCCTAGGCGGACTAGACGGATTTAACTAAATCCATTATATTTCATGTAAATAAATGTATGTTTATACCTTAAATATATATAATTTCATCATAAACTACAAAATAGAATAATACATATATTATGAAGTATTGGAACATAATGAAAACATAGGGAACAAGCATATAATGTGTGCTCATTTAAGTATTCGACAAGTCTCTTACAATTTATTGAAAAAAAATAAAATGTAAAATGAAAGTTATCTATTTTCTGCCCAAGTGAGTCGATGTCTAGGCGAGTCTAGGGGGGTGCCTAGGTGGTCTAGGCGGGTGCCTCAGTAGGTATATGGGTCCTTTCTTAATTTTCAAAAGCCTAGGCATTAATCGGGGAGGTGGCCAGCCGCCTAGCGCCTAGGCGGCGCTAGGCAGGATTTTTAGAACAGTGGTTTTTAGTTTTTGTTCGAAGTCTCTGACATTAATGTAATAATGTATTTCTATATAGGTTATTATATTTTTAAATTAAAAATGAAATTTGTAGTTATTTATATAATGAGATTTTAAATAAAACCCATAATTTATGGGATTAAAAATATTAAAGATGAATTATATTCTCCAATATATTGTGTGTGCGTGTGTATATACATGGGTACATTCATCAAAACTAACCAAAAAATTATTGTACCAAAACATGGGTACATTCTTCAAAAACACAAAAAACAAAACATTGATATTAGGCTTAATAACATTATTAAATTTCTTCTATTAAACTTGACATGGATACATTCTCAAATCAACGAAATATAATGTACCCATATAACTTTAAAAAATGAATTCGATAAATGAATTTTATATATAAAAAAATGGGTACATTTTATATTAAAAAAAATGTTCATTTTTTCATATAACAAATTGGTGTATTTAAAAATAGGTACGTATAAGATTAAAAAATTGAAAATTTAATTTAATGAGTACAAACTTATTATAATTTTGATTTTTATATTTTGGAAATGTTTGAATTGAAAATTAATTACGAGTTTAATAAGGGTGTGAGTATTAAAATTCTAAATCAATTACTAATTTTTATTATAAAAATTATGTAACTTACATGTAATTCATTAGCATATTAATGCTAGGGACTTTGATCAAAATCTAAAACCTGATAAAGTCTTAGTCAATGAACATTAGGATAATTACATGTGCTTTCACGTCTTGAATATTTGTGAAACGTATTTCATATTTCTTCTTAGATGACATAAGATTAGAAGAGACTGACAAATAGAATTTTAATTCAAAGGAGAAGAATTAAGGATTAAATATTTAATTAGCTAATAAGCCTTCCCTACTAGGTGCCAAATATGCCAACCCCATAATCACATGTCTTAACATGATCAAATACCACATGTTTGAATTTTACCACAAGAAGGCTGATCATGTGCTATACCAAAAAATAGAAAGCAAACCATGACATAAACCAAGTAACGATTGCAATCTCATTAGATAAAATCCAACCAAGACGTCAAAGCACCAAATTCAAAAGAGCACCAATCAGTTAGCTTAAAGACGCAAAATTAAAGCAGACAAAATCAGCGGATAAAATCTTAAGCGTACAAATTAGAGTTAACAAATTTATAGAGTAAAGTCTAGCACCAGAATCATTTTTTTCCTTGCAGAATCTCTATCAGTTGCTTCAATTGCGGGTGCAAAAATACAAAACCTGGGTGTGGGGCGAATAAATTTCCAGCAGAAATACTACCTTATGATATCCATTAAATTATGTGACATCAGATTAAGATCCAAACAAATGTCACAGTAGCATTCTCAGAGGGTCCAACTACTACAATGGAGAGAGAGAGAGAAAGAGAGAAAGAGAGAAGGGTGCATGGGAGTCAGAAATCCATATGGTTTCATGATTTGATTTCAGCATTCCCAAGTCCCCATTTCCTCCAATCAACTAATTTGCAGACTAAAATATATCTCAGAGCATATGGGGGCTTCTGAAACTAGACATATTTAATTATATTAAATTAATACAACGGTATTTTTAATATTTTATTAATTTAGGAAGTTGAATATTCAATATTATATATCCAATCCATGCTACATATTTTTAGATAAAAGGATATCAAATAATTGCTGTAGAAGAAGTCCTGCTGCATGCCTAGCGATCTTCTTTTCGTAGATGGGGGATATGAACTATTTCATTTGTAAAGCATTAAAATATTTAAGCCTATGAGGAAGAAGAATGTGTGCAGAAGAGGGGGGTCGGTAAGAGAACATGGGAGCTTTCAGGTTCGGGAACCGTGTCATATTACCACATTCATATAAGGAAGCAGATCCTCTCCGGATCTCTCCCTCCGTAGTCTAGAGATGAAGTGATCCGAGCTTTTAAAATTTGATTCAAAGGTTAAAAACAGAAAAATTAGTAAAAATTTTTAAAAGTTATAATAATTTTTAGCATTTGATCAAAATTTTAAAGGTCAAAATCACTTAATATCTGGACTTTGGAGGAAGAGATCTGGAGAGGATTTCTTTACTTCATATAACTAGAACATGGGAACTTGAAGGACGGTAGGGGTCCACCTATCACACCACATAAGTCGAATGCTAACATCAGTTGTGCATGAACGTGCTAGAGATAATATCCTGTTATTTATTTTGTATGTATAAATAAACAAAATTTAGAATTTCTCATTATGTTATATATATGTGAGCGACTTATTATAACACTTATTTATTTATTTACGTACTAGGTTGATTTCAACCGTTTTTACTTTGTGTGTATGAATGACCAAGATTTTGAAGTTCTCATGTTACTCATGTGTGACTTATTCTAACCCTTCTAATTTACACGCTAATGTTAATTCTGTCCCCTTTTTTATATATGTATGAGTGACGACCGAGACTTAGGGTTTCTCATATTACCGTTTTTAATCTCAATTAATTCTTCATATTTACTTGAATTTTTATTGTTAGTTTGTTGAACTTACTGATAACAAAAAGGGAAGAAGCAACAGAAGTGGAACAGTAGAAAGGGAGATTATGCAGATCTGGATGCATCATGCATGTGGATTAAAGGAAAAGAGGGAGAGATAAAGGTAAAAAAAGGGTCTGCAATATGCTTATCTTTAATGTGATATACAATAATTGTAAGAAGCTAAGCACCAGAGAGAGAGAAATGTATATGTGGAACCGTGGAAGTGCTCAGAGGCAGCAATGCATATGTGTAGAGAGAGAGAGAGAGAGAGAGAGAGAGAGAGAGAGAGAGAGTAATAGGATTAGGGTCACATGGAGGAAGCAGGAAAGGCCATGGGGTCATTTTCCTTAAGACAATACACATGGGTTTGGCAGCAGCAGCAGAGCCTGATAATTGGAACCCCACTTATCATCGTGATGATTAGATTATACATATATATATGGTCTAACTTCAAAAACACTGGCTATATATACATACATACATATATATATATATATATATATATATATATATATATGTTTGGCAATCAGATAAGTTATTTTCTGGATTGTCCATCCAATAACGAAGGAATATGTATGTTATCCATATTCATCAGCAACTGCCACCGGTTTGGAATAATTGGTCTGATCGATCAGCCTAGGGTTTTTTTTTTTTTTTTTTTTTTTTTTTTCATACCAACGATATTGGAGAAGTGAAATCGAACACAAAACCTTGAGTATAATTAATCTTAATCATTTAAGCTACACACTTATAGTGAGTTGCGATTGTATATTATACAAGGAGTAATGCTATTCATACCATATTTTTGTACCACATTTTCATACCACCTTAGTTGGTATTTGATGTGGACAGCCACATCATTTGAATTAATCAGATTTTTAAATTTAGTTCATTATTTAATAAACTAATAATTAAGAAAAACTAGTTAATTAAATGATGATTGTGGTATACAAAGAGTCTTTCTCCTTTCTTTCCTTGGGTTTTGCAAATTTTTCAAATGATGTGGCTATCCATATCAGATGCCACCTAAGGTGGTATAGAAATATGATATAAAAACATGGTATAAATAGCATTACTCTTATACAAGTCTCTGCAGTCTGATTATATGTCTTATCTTCTTGAAGGAAATTATTTTGTTAAACCAACACTGATTTTTGCAGTGAGCTTTGTTTTAACAACATTGTTATACCATTTTTAATCCAAGCATCAACAGCTTGGTCGACCAATTGTCTTAAAGCTCACCACTCGAGATCGACTAAATAATCGACCATAAGCTTCTTTTCCCCAGATTGCACACAATAATCAAGATATAAAAATACATGTAGATTATATATATATATATATGAATAATGCGAGGAAGGTTAAATTTGTAGATAAAATTTACAAACTAAATAATACGTCACAATATGAAATAATGAGCAATTTATCAACGTTTAAGTAATAATTCAATCATTAACTTCTGTGTTATTTAGTTTACAAAATTTTGTCTATCTAACATTACTCAAAATATACATTTTTGTTGAAATTATCAGATTTTAGACTTCAAACTTAGAATGGATGAACTTAAAAATAATTACATCAATAAATTAATTCTGAAGAAAATCAAGTACAAATGAAATATTTTTTACACGTCTGTTCATGTTTAGAGAATAACTCTAAAATAAGCACAAACTTAAATTCTATCATCTATATATATATATATATATATATATATATATATATATATATAAAGAGAAGGCAAAAAAAAGTTAAACTTTCATAATATTCAAATTGCCCTTCATGCCTAAACAAAATTAACAACTAAAATAAGCATTTTGTGATTAGACTTAACCAAAAATTACATAAATTCATGCGGCATTTTCTTAAACAAGTTGCAGATTGCAAAGCAAGTGCAACAAGTTGCAAATGTTCTACACAAAAAGAGAACTATAGTAATCAGCAGCATATTATAATATGTGAAACAGATAACAGCATTAGCTACAATTACATTTGCCTTCTAATTTAAGCAAGGTGTTTCGATTCGACAGATTGTACACAATTTTATCAACACCAAGATACAAAAAAAAATTAGTAAACCATATATAGTAATATTATGTGTTAATATTGTGCGCGTATTTAGGCACATAATTGCTGCAACCTTAAGCAAAAACGCCTGGAGAATAATTTTAATAACATTTAGTTAACTTTTTGCTCAGATAATTAAGCAAGTTTACCGTTGCTCGAAACCCTAAATTTGGAAATTTTAAAAAGGATAAAATTGATTAAATTCAGAACAGATATTAAGGGAAGGGCAGAGACCCCGAAATGATCTTTGTTCAAGTTGGGGCACTCATATCATGACATTATTGGTAATTAATATGGTGTTTAATTATTAAGTAAAATGCAAGCTATTGAACATATTTAGCACATAACCAAATGATTGTGGTCACTTGGAATTTCCTACCATGAACTAGATATTTTTCAGTGTGTCGGGCAATATATCATGTATAATAATACAATCGGTTAGAAACTAAAAAAAAAAAATAAATAAACGAATTGTATTATTACACTTGGAGTACCGAGACATATTTCTGGCACATTGAAAAATCTCTCTACCATGAACAACTGAAAACATAAAATGTAATAGTACCCAAAAAAATTGAGCAATTAAAGGTTGCCCTCGGATTAACAACTAGCATTGCGGTTTATTATTATTTTTCATTATTTGTAAGCATAGCATCTCATGTTCGATTAACATAAATCAATCATATTAGATCCTATATAAATTTCTTGTAAAAAGGATAGTTAACTTCGAAAGTAGAACAATACATGACGATCGACAGTAAAGTGTATCCCCTTAATTCCCTTACAGTAGCTTCATCAACATTCATCGTGCCTCATTTATTTATTTGACTTTCAGTATTCATGTTTTGTTAATTTGCTTAATTGCTTAATTATTCCTTTAATTTGTCCCTCTCTAAATTGTATTTTTAATTAATTAGGGGATTCATTTCATATCTTAAAACTAGCAAATACATCAATTTGAATTTCAGCATAGTATCAAGGGTTCAGCCACGAGAGGGAGTGTTTGAACCTAGAGTTGAAAAATAAGATCCTAACGACCTGTCAGTCACCTTCCTTTATATATGAACAATTGTGATTGATGGTTGAGCGGATTGAAGAGCTGCTCGAGAAGCGCAAAACCAACATCATGGTCTAAGGATTGCAGATTTGGGCTTCAGCATTGGAATCAGGCCTATAATATATATATATGTCGATTCGCTCGTAATATAGGGCAATGTTGGTTAAATTCTTTCATGGCTTTTAGTCAAAATGGTCATTGAGATTTGCATAATTTTTGATCCCTGAGTTTGTCTATCATCAATTATTTTGGTCATTCAATAAAAAATTGTATTAAATAAGGACCAAAATGATAAAAATGCCCTTAATATAATAAACAATGGGCCAAATGATTTGACAAAATTGAGGGTATTTTTATCATTTTAGCCTTATTTAATGGAGATTTTTCATGTGATGATCAAAATAATTGATGGTAGATAAACTCAGGGACTACTTCTATTAATTTCAAATCTCAAGGATCAAAGTGAGGAATTATGTAAATCTTAAGGAACATTTTAGCTAAAAAAAAGCTTCTTTCATTTACTATCCCGAAACAGCATCTTAAGTTTTATGAATATTTTTGGTAGTTTGTTAACTGTTTATTTTGTTTTCTGTTTGAACTTTTAAGTCCTTCTAGGGTTTGGTTTTATGTTTTTATTTTTTTTTTTATTTTTTATGTTTAAATACACCTTTGTGATGTTAGGATCGTCGTCTTTCGACTATTACTGAAAAAATTTGAGTTTACTCAATTTCCTAGTGAATTCTAAGATTTTGCTAGTGAATTCTAGCTTAGGAAATATCGTTCGGTGTTCCTTGTTAGTTGTTATATATTAAATTGTGTTCGAGAAGAAAGAGTTACATGAAACAAGAATAGCGTTACTAGCTTTCCCAAACTCATCATGCGTCATAAAATGCTTTTACACTACATAAAACGAATACATTGTCACTTACCTTACGAACTTAGTGTGCATTGTCACACACACACACACACATATTTACTTAGTTACACGTCGTATAATAAATTTCTAATATTAATATAGTAATACTTCGTTTCATGTAAGTCTTTCTCATATTTGTTCGACAGCTCTATCTTAATATACAAAACCATGTGTCAGGAGACTATTATGCATGAACTGATTTGAGCCCCTTATCCACCATCTTTGAGGAAGAATGTCGATTGTTTGGAACTCTCAGCACCCAGAAGCGGTGAGCCTGCCATATCCCACCGCATCCACCTCACATAACAGTTCCAATGCTTTTATGTCGTCCCATGGTTGGGTTTTAGCTCCAGCCGGACCAGCCCCTTGATTCTCTCCCCCACTCCATTCACCAGTCCGGTATATGTGTGTCCTTACGTGGACTAGCTCTCCTCCACTTGTATCTCCCTTCACCCTCCACGTGGCCATCACCCAAGTGGCACCCCCAAATTTCCAAGGCAAAATTCGTCCACTAGTGACATTGTGTTGGCACGACGTCCCGTTTTCGGGAGCCACAAGACTACCCCGTTGCCAAGTGGCTCTCTTCTCATATTAGGATCAAATGGAAGGGTTCGAGACTATCGTGCGAATACGTACTCAATCATTCACTTGTTCGTATTCAATAACGAAAACTAAAAACAAAAAAAGTAAAAATTATCTATTTTTGGTTTCTAAAATTTGGCTTTTAGTTTTGATTTTTTGAACAACGAAAATTAAAAATAACTACCAAATGACTTGCAGTATTTGATATTTTAAAAACATTAAGAACTAAAAACTAAATAACTATCAAACGACCTTAAGTGTTTGTACTTTAAAATGTATTTATGTACAATAAAAAAAATGGCAAATGAAATGGAAACCCTCGTAGCCTCGTGGGCAAGGGTCTCCCACCAGGGCCGGCTGAGAGCATCCGTCAACGGGTGTTCCCACTAAAGTGGTGCGTCTGCAGGTATTCCGCTCCCCACCAGTCAACCTGAAATCAACGGCTGACGACATCCGTCGTAGATTGGGTCAAACTGGTCGTGGTTCGTTCAAGGGGAGTGGTGGGTCCGCAATTCGAGCAAGTGGCTGCATGCAATGGCAGTGCCTTATATACGGTACCCACGGAGGCTCGCGTAATGCGGGTCCAGGCTGGAGGTCCGTGCTCTCTCGGTGCAGGCAACCAGTCCACCGCTATCTCACTTCTCCAAAAGTTAGGAATCCCAATTCCTTCCCTTGACTGCCTTCACTTGAGGGCACGACCGTTGATTCAAATTTTTTTTTTGTTTTTAGTCAAATGATAGATTTTGTTAAATTAGTTACTGCTAAAATTTGAATCTAAACTGTCAACACCTTTTCTACTACTATGAGTGCACTTGCGTCAATTCATATTATTAAAGGTAATCACTATAACTCTCCAATTCCTGAAAATCAAATTCCCCAAACGACATTATTTATACTAATCGAGAGAAAATGGCCTAAGTCTCACAATGGGCTCACAATAACGTAGTTCAACTTCGTCTTTGACAATAATCGAATCTAAAACCTTTCACTTATAAATGAAGAGGAATATTACTAGACCGTAGTCAAAACCAAAGAACCTTTCGCAAGAAATTCCTAAGCCTCGAGACCATCTCAACCATCATTACTAGCATATCTCTTAAATACAATCTCTCATTGATATAGTAATGATTTATACACACATTAATATATGTACTTAAAATTTAACCAAACAATAAAATTTACAAATTCTAAAATATAAAATTTCATCATTTTAATTTTTATCATTTTAAAATTTCTTAATAATATTAAATTTACTCATCCAAATGTAATGTAAGTGCTTTTAAATTTTCCAGCCATAAACGTTTTTAATTGTAAGAAAACCACTGTAACCATGACCAGATAAAATACCAAAGATGCCCTTATTATGTCACTGCTGGCCTTCCATTAACTCCGCCAGCCTCTTTAAAAAGAACCAGAAAAGCGGGAGACACAAATAAAGGCGTGGTCAGTCACAGAGAGAGAGAGAGAGAGAGAGAGAGAGAGAGAGAGAGAGTTATGGAGAAATCTAAGCTTAAGTGAGTGAGAGAGGGAGAGCCGGGAAATAAACAGAAGTACTGTTTGGAGAGAGGGAAAGTGACAGATATATTTTCCGGGAAAAAAATGACGACTGGAAGAATGGTGCAAGAACAGAACCTGGAGAAGCACATAAAGAAACAGATGGGGTGCATGGCTGGCTTCCTCCAGATCTTCGATCGCCACCAGCTTCTCAACGCCAAACGCCTCCCTTCGTCGGCGGTGAGTTTTCCATTTATTTTCTGTTTGGTTCCCGGGGAAATGCCCAGTGTTTCAATCTCGCTCCTCGTACTTTCTCTTTCATTGCATTTAATTTATCATTTATTGAAACACTCTCAGACGGTGGTGTCGTCGCCAGAGTCGGAGTCGGCCATGTTGCCGGAGATATCCAAAGAATTGGAAAAACAACCGCAGAACAAGACGGCACCGTCTCCAGACCGATCGAAGCAATCTCCATCTCCGATGACGGATCTCCGACCTCCGTCACCGGAAACTCGCGCCCCTTCGTCGCCGGAACTTTATCCGAAATCTCCTCTTCCGCTTCCAGTTTTCGAGTTCAAAGAAGGCACGAGGTCGTCGTGGAAGTTTTCCAGAGAAGCCCCGAGGCTCTCACTCGATAGCAGAGCCACCGTCGACGCCAAAGGAAGCCTATACCCGAGGGAGATCCGAACAAACGCCGCCATACTAACCGCGAGTCGAAGCTCCAACGTCGACGGAGGAAGCGATAGCGACAAGCAACACCGATCGCCCAGCGTTATTGCGAGGCTAATGGGACTTGAACCAATACAGCAGTCAAATCCCGAACCGATTAAACTCCGGAGATCCGCGTCCGAGTCCAGAGTGAACCGAGATCTGAACCAGTACCGGTTCGTCGACGGAAACAATTTCCAGCAGAAGCAACCGCCGCAACAGAATGTGCAGAGCCATAATTTTTCCGGCAATGCAGGCAAAGACGACCGGAGCTCCAATCGGGGCACCAGTCCGAGGCAGCCAGATCCGAAGAACAATGCGAAGGCTCAGAGCAAAGGAATGGCGCAGAGGAAGTGCTTCTACGACTCGGCGGACTTCTTCCCGGAGCCGAAGCAGAGTGTCTCTGTATACAACGAGATTGAGAAGAGGTTGAAGATGCGAGGAATCGACGAGCCGTCGAAAGATTTGGAGACGTTGAAGCAAATCCTCGAAGCTCTGCAGCTCAAAGGCCTCCTGCACTCCAGGAAAGCTTCCAATCAGATTAATTCCAGAAACTTCGTCTACGATCGGAGCTACGAATCACCGATTGTTGTAATGAAGCCGTCCAGATCGCCGAGCTCGACTCACCGTGCGGCCAGATTCGGAAGCGAGTCGCCGCCACCCAGTTCGGGGTTCAGGTCTAGGGCCGGAGTTCGCCGGAACGGTGAGTTGTCGCCGGCGGTGAGCCCGAGGCGCGACCTGCCGGAGAATGTACGGAGCCAGACCAGAGGGAGGAGTCCGGCTGCACGCAATGGCGGCGTGAGGAGTCCGAGTAGGAGAGGAAGACCGTTATCTATCGAAACGCAGCGGAAGGGGAATGATTCTGTGGAGCACAGGAGAGTGTCTCCAGTGCAGTCGCCTAAAATCAGTTCAAGAAGACCAGACCAAACGGCGGCGAATCGATCTCCCAGGAACATCAAGAAACCAACGGTTGAGATTGCTCCCAGGGAGGAAAAGGTGTTTCCTCGGGCGGAGGACGAATATTCCACCACCATGTCAGACAGCAGCATCAACAATAGCACCTCTTCACAAGCCGACACGGAGGTACATTAATCATCATCAAAACATTTATTAACGTAATTAATGTTTGTTTAATTAAGTTAATTAACGTAATTATTTTTTGTTTAATTAATTTAATTAACGTAATTAATTTTGCAGAGGTGGAAGGCGGAGGAGTACAAAGAAGGGAGGAGTGTGTTGGAGAGGTGCGATAAACTGCTTCACAGCATAGCTGAGTTGCAACCGAGTCCTGTCTCGGTGCTCGACTCCTCGTTTTACAAAGAGGAATCTTCGCCTTCGCCAGTCATGAAACGCAGCATTGATTTCAAAGGTAAAAACTTACCTAGACATCACGTTAATCATTGACATGCGTTTTACTTGGTACGCGTAATACCTTCTCACGTAACTTTAGTAGAACAAAAAGCCTTTTTGACAAAACAAAACTTTGTTATATAACAGTGCATGATTGGTTTGAAATATTGCCACTGCTAATGTAGTATTTCACTTGCATGAAAGTTCCACCACATGCACTATCATGCCATGCGTTCTTGCCTGTGTGACATAAAAAATTGTCGCATGAATTAGTTTTGAATATGTCACACACTATTTATGTACATAATTAGACTAAAATACTGTCACGACTCATGTCCATGAAATTGTTTGGGAGCTTTAGGTTGGTCTTTGTTCTTCCACAGTCCACGTAGACTTTGATTGCTAAATTTTGCGTTTTACTATCGTGACGTACGTGTTCGGAACTAGGCTCCGCTAAATTTTGCGTTTTACTATGGCGGCGTATGTCACACATTATCTTTTATCACATCCGTTTATCATGCATTATACGATAAAAATTTATTGTAAATTTTTTATTATTTAAAATTGAATATAAATAGTATCTGACAAAAAATGATAACACGATATACGATGAACAGATGTGATTAAATGATCTTTGTATCCTAACGAAGAGGATATGAAAGTGATTATCCTTCTACCAGGACACTGTTTTTGTGCAGTTATGGAGGTAGGGCTCCTCTGCACTTAAGCCCAGTGAATATTTCTGGTTAAATTTATACCCTCCAATAAATACCTGCCACATCGGTGCAAGAAAAAGCAGGACCCAAATTTGTACTTATTCACCTCAGCCTTTTTCTATGCTCACACGTGGATTGATTTTATTGGTCTTTCCATCTTAACGGGATAATAGGTAGGTGGTTGTGTTGTACTCCGTGATGGTGATGCTGGAGGAAAACGACCACGTTTTGATAGTCAAATGGAATTGATGAACCCTTAACTATAATCGGTGACTATGACCCACCGAATTTAGTGGCATATAGTCCGTACAGTATTGAAGTGTGACGTTTGCTATGTTACTTGTAGATCGGGATTTTAATTTGGTTGATTTGGTTTGATTGTTACATTTAATTAACTTTAATTTTTGGTTTGATGAAACAGTTGAAATGGAAGACATTTGGGGGGAGGCAATGTGGGGAGCCGAGTCCGAAATCGAAGACGGGGATTTCGTCTATGTATCGGAGATCCTTCGGGTTTCCAATTACTTACCGGAAGACTCCGACATTTTCCTATTACTAGAGAAGAAGCATCATTTCAAGGGAAAGGACACCTCCAAAGAGTCAACACTCGAGAGAAGGCTCATTTTCGACACCGTCACCGAAATTCTTGACCGAAACCGCCGATTGCCGCCGTGGAAGGCAGTCTCGTGGCAAACTTCGTTGCCCGAAATTTGGTCGGAGTTTCGGAGAATCCGAGAGAGGGACGAGTCCGAGGACTTGTTCGAGGTCATATGCGGGGTGTTGAAAAAGGACCTTGCAGGCGACTCAATCAACGGTTGGGGAGATTGTTCGATCGAAATGTCCGACACCGTTTTGGACATCGAACGGCTCATTTTCAAGGACTTGATCGGCGAAACGATCCGAGATCTCGCTGCTTTTCCCACCAACTATAGTAAAGTTTCGGCGCCTTGTAGGAAGTTGGTCTTCTAAAAGCATAAAGTTTCCATTTCGCGCGCTTTTTAAATTGTAATCAAAATTAAAATATCATCTTTTAGTTTTGAATCTTTTTTTTCGTATTTTAGATTAGAAAATGTTTGTCTCCGTTGTTAAAAACCAGGCAAAAAAAATCTAACGGTCGATCTGCTTTTGTAATCTGTAAAAAATGGTTTGTTTATTCTAATTTGTACTATTATATTTCGGGACATGTTGTTGAAAGTTGGAAGTGGGTTGCTCTCATGAAGATATGTTTTGCATGCCGAAAACATTGCATGATACACCAAATAGCATAATACAAGTGTTTTGATACTTAAGAAAAATTTCAACTGTTTATATTATGATATTTAATGTATCGAGTTATGTTTTTGACCGACTGCAAAGTTTCCCGCTCTGGCATGTGAAAAAAAGGTAAAAAGTACAAAAAAAAAAGGTAAAAAGTAAAAGTTGGGAGGGTGAAAAAATGGACAATGTTTTCCGCGATTGAATCAAAGATTGATTACACATGTTTTGTCTCAAGTGATGAGTAAACATTCCCATCATCATCATAAGTCCACTCCCATCTTAATCAATAATCATTCCATACCCTAAAATTTTGGATCTTATTGTATAAAAAAATTCATAACGTTTGCCTATTGTAATACTTTTCTAGTGCTAAAAATATAGAAAGAATTGAGAAGACTCGTTTACATCGTTACTCAAGTAACATGATGCTATGCGTTTCAAATTTTTTACATTAAGTTGCATAATTGGTTTGAGTCTCTGTTATACTCTGTCATGCACCATGACGTCTATATTTCATGTAATTGTTTTCTTGAAAATGGAACTAGGTGTGTGTTGAGTTGGCTCTGTCTCTTAATTAATTTGCTAGCTAGAGTTAGTTGCACATATTGATTATTGTTGTTGATAACGACGGATCTTGAAAGAACTCTAGGTGGAAGGATTAAGTCTGCACGCCACTCCAGTTAGCTGCTCTCGACTATTTAACCCTACCTCAACTTCTTTGAGACATTTTGTCTTTCACAGCGTTCACGCTTAAGGTGAACATCAAATGAATATTGAATAATTTCATGTGTAGAAATAGTGGACATTGAGAGAAACTGTGTACATTGATCGTTTTGTTGATCACCCTGTAACTTCTAATGCGTATAAGACGTCAACGAACATGATAAAACTATGCAAACATGCTCGCGACTGATCCTAACATCTTCCTAATTCGTTATATGGTCCAAAAGGAAGTGACTTAAATGAGAAAAAAAAAAAAAAAAAAAGAAGAAGAAGAGAATGAATTAGATTGGACTATCTGGTTAGTAACAAACAACTAACTAACAACAGTTAAGACCGTATTTATACCTATTTCGGCCCTTGAGCCTATGAAACCCATCTATCATTTACCTCATGTGTCTCCAGCTCCAATCTTTAAAATGCACAAACATACCTTTTTCAGGACCTGCTGAAAATGGTCCATCAAAAAGTCCTTATTTAGAATATGGTCCTCAAATTTTGTTAATTATTATCTGGATCACATGCTTTTCTTCATGACTTCATTATTGTCACTGTTTGTATATACAGGTCGTGTTAATCTACAACAACAAGCCGATACCCTATTCAATTATGTGGTCCATCAATCATACAAAGTCAAACAGTATTTTTCAACTCTTTATTTTATTTTTCTGGTTTGCCAAAGTTTTGGACCGGCTAGTAAGTCTGCTTAATCAGACAAGTTCTCACATTGGCCAAACTCGGGGAAACTAGGTTTATTGAGATCAGAGTCATGTTTTTACGACTGGTGCTCCCTATCGATAACATGGTCGTTTATTCCTACCTAAGTTCTTCTCTGGTAGGCATGCACTTGTCAATAATGTAAAGGTTATCTATTTTCCTTCTCTTTCTTGTATTATAAATGGTACTTATTAGGTTCATATGGTTTGTGCATTGTATCATGTCAATTTGGAAGATATTTATAGAAAAAGAAAAAGGTTCGAATTTGGTGGGGTTTGTTAACACACAAGGGGGTGCCAATTTTTTTTCCCTCTCAAAATTATTGTACGAGCAAAGAGTAATATATAAATTCTGATTCATTCATACTGTATATATACACTATATATTAGTGTTGTGGTACTTTTATTCTTAAGGTTGAGAGAGGGTAGATGTTTAAACTCTCCATCCACTAAACTGGTCTATGACAATTTTATACGGTTTGATCAGAGTTTGGTCACCGTCACCCAAAAACGTTCTCGAATTTGATAAACTACTAAATCAGATGTCGAAACAACAAGAACAATGGATTATATATAATGTGAAGGGGTTTGTTTTGTCTCTCATAACACACAAAAATACACACACACACACACAACTAATAGTGAGTGTGTGTGATGTGTTAATCCCACCAAACAACTCGTTTTCTTGCCTCTCGTATTCATTCCAATTAAATTCCCTTGCTCCCTCCCTAAGCACAAATGAATCAATCTCCTGAACCCTACGTACAAAGATATAGAAAAAAACGAAGGGGTTTTACTCAAAAACAAGGGAAAGATGGGGTCTTTGTCATGTGAAAAGGGCACAAGCTTATCTATGAATGTGTAAGAGATGTGGATGGGTGCTCTGGCAATGCCCACATGCCCATCATCTGCCATGGACTTCTCCATCATTTTCTTCTCTTTGATTGAGTGGTGGCTCTCATTCCCTCATAAATCCACCACATTTGCCCAAACTTACTTAAATCTGTCTGTGTTTTGGTAGGCTGTCATCGTCATCCCCATCGCTGTCTCCTCCCTAGTCCCTAGGGTTCTTAGCAGATGCAAAATTTCTATTTTTCTGAAATATTTTGAGTAGGTAACGTGAGTACATTATTGGCTTTGGCTATTGAGTTGTACTTGTACACTACTGAATCTGCATACACCAATGAAGATAAACCCTAATACCAAAAGGGTCGGAGTCGTATGCGTAAAGTTCCCTTGGAATTCGTCGTTGGTTAATGTATCCCATCTGTTACCAATGTAATTGTCTCTACAATACTTTGTTGTATATGTTTAGTCCCTCACAAGCTCATAATTGTATCCAATCAACTCATAGAATTTTAGGATAATTGCTCGTACAATGGAACCCAAGTTCGAAACTCACTTCCTCTAAATTAGATTAAAATAATGTCGTGTACCAAAAAAAAAAAAAAAAAAAAAAAAAAAAAAGTCCTAAATCTACTCTCTACCGATGGTTTTACTTTGGGAAAAGCCCCACTTACACAATAAACAGCAATAAAAAAAACTTATGCGGACTCCAATGGTGCCCATCAGGTATCGGTTGTGTACATTCGATCAACTCGTTACTTGCCCTCACATCTAAAAAAGACATTAGAATGCGTTTGTTGCATCAGACTAATTCGAACTGAATTAATTTTAAGGATTAAGCTAGACTAACTTAGGGCTGGTTTGGTATTGTTGTGCTTTGAAAAAAAACTGTTTTTGCTGTACTGTGAGAATAAACAGCTGTGAAATAAAGCAGCACAGTATTTGGTAAGTTTTTTTGTAAAAGTGTTTTGAAAAAAAAAAAAAACAGTATTATAATGTTTGGTAAACTTTTATGTAAAAAAAATGTGAAAAAAAACCGATTTTTCAAAACTTCTTGTTTTTGACTTTTTTTCACCCAAAACTGTGAAAAAAAGTTGAAGCTGATTGTTTACCAAACACAAAAACAGCTCCCAACTTTTTTTTATACCAGCTTTTTTCAGAATCACCTCAGTACCAAACCAAGCCTTAGTGAAGCGTTTGGTGTAGTATCGGATTAAGAACTAAAATAATAATATTTAATTCTATCTTTTACATTTTTTTTTCTTTTTCTTTTTTCTTTTACCTTTATAGAACACCCTTTCTCTCTAGAATGTTCTCCATTTTTTTCTCCTTCACATCCAACTGCCTGTGTCTCTCTCTTTTTACTTTCTCCCTCATCATCAAATTCCTTTTTCTTTTTTTTTGTTTTCATTCATTCTCAACAAAAGCTTCTGATTTGTCATATGAGTTTTTTCTTCTTCTGAATTTTTCACAAGCTTTTGAATTTCATTTGGGTTTTGGCAGATTGGTATTTTGTCTTCTGGATTTTGGCTGGCATCGTGGAGTTTGCCGACGATGTCTCGGCGGATGAAGGTGATGGTCGAGAGCGATATTGGGATGAGCAGAGGAGAAGCACTACCTTTCGACAGCGAGCTCGGCGATAAACTCGAGATATGCACAGGAAAAGCAGATATGAGGTCTCACGATTCTGGGTTCTGGGCAAGGAGAGAGGGAGAGAGTAGGAGAGTGAAACAGAGAGCGGAGAGAGGCAGTTCTTAAAGAGTCCCATGGTTTTCGGGGACTCCCGCTAAGAACGTCTAGTGATGCCTTTAGTCTAGGTGAGTCCGTGCTAGTCTCATTAACACTAATCTCGCGTGATATCAAACACAGGACTGGACTAATAGTTAGTCCAGTCTAGTCCAATGACACTTAGTGAGGGCAAACAAACGCCCCCTTAGAGTACTAGTCCACATGAAAGAATTTTATTGTTTTTAATTTGCCTTTTTTGCTACTTAATACTACAGTATAATGTTATTTCTCTTCACTTGCTTGTAAGTGGGAGATCTTAGATTTGAATCTCGTGAATGACAAGTTCAATACCAATTTCTTCACCCTTTGTTGTAAGGAAAATACTTGTGCCCCTCCCATGAGAATCTACTTGTCCCACCAATTGAGATTAATGTATCTTTATCGTACAAACATCATAATGAGAATGATTTTCTTTTTCACCAGCTAAAGACCATCTTTGCACCAAATTATTTAGAATGTGATTTAGCCATTCATGCGTGTCAAACCAATCAACTCTTTCGATATAAATTTGAATCCTCATAATGAACTGTATATTTGTTTGTTGCACATGAACGACTGAACGATTTTCAAAATTGAATTATTTCTTCGTATAGATTATAATAAAACGATTCCGATTATGATATTTGTATGATAATAATACGTTGATCAATAGTGTAAAATATACCATTAAATAAAATTGCATTTTTTTCTTTATTGGGCCTCAAACGACCCGTTATTCATTTTGGTTTGGGTCTTTCTTTGTGGTTCCGGTATCTGGGTTTTTGTTCTAGAGCAAAATTTTGAGGTTTGTTCCATTGGCCCTGAGTCACCATGTTCCAACTATACACCAAGGTCCACCAAATTTTGGGCCAATAAAATGGGTAAGATAATTCCTCCAGAACCAGTTAAGCTTCACGATCATTGACCCCCGCTTTCAACTTCTCACCTCAGAAGATTGAAGAAATTAATCAGAGCTAAGCTGCCAAGGTTCTAATTCACCTACAGCATTTGTGAGCATGTTATTTCTTTCAAATTCTCAAATGAGTATTACTCTTTGAAATCGTTTGATTTTCATCTAGTTTGGGTGATGGTGAAAATCCAAACGATTTGAAAGAGTATATTAAAACCCCTAGTCTTTAGCTTTATTTTGCTCTAGAACCCTAGTCTATGGTGGTGATGATGAAATCGTTTGCTGAAACTTGAATTAAAACCCTAGTCTTTAGCTTTGTTTTGATAACACGATATTTTAAATACTCAAATTTATATAGACGGAAATATGAATACGCATGTAGAGGGACGAATGAACACTGCTTTGATCGACTGACCTAACCCACGTCAGAAACCTTTAGCTTTATATATATCATAGAATATGATGGCTTAACACTGTTTATGAGGCTATGAGCAAATGGGGAGAGTGGGAGAAAGTGAATGACATTAGAGGGTGGATCCTTCTATTTCTGGTATTTCTTGATGATCCTTAAGGATTAACTTGTGTAGAAGTTTGACATGCAAATAAGATGCCTCTTACTTGAATGACGTGGTGTGATTGAGATAGAAAATTGGACTTTTTAGGAGGAAAAAAATTATTTCCACCCTCAATTGACAGTGATAGTGTGCTAACACTTCTTTCATTTTTGATATTATGTACATATAAAATATCGATTTTCTTAATACCGCTTACAATTACAAGTTGCCTATTTCGTGAAATCTGACTTAGTTGCATGGTGAAACCAAATTCCAACACCTATTGACAGAAGTCCATAAGTAAAACTTACCCTCAGAAAATTGGCTTATAGAAAAATAGTACCTAAAAACTGTAAATTAGTATAGAACATCACTTGTATTAAAGAAAATGTGATATATAGAGGCCTAAAAATTCTTTAGTTTCTTTTTTGTTCATCTCACTAAGCTAGGAACATGCCTCATTCTTCTCCACCATCCTTCTAATACTAGACATCGGGAACACATGAAGAAAGTTCAAAGCATATTATGATGATGAAGGAATTCCCCTTTCATCAGATGAATATTTTAATGGGTCAAAGATGGTCTCTTGGCACTTGGTTTTCTGTCTCAGTGAGATCGAAAAGACGGCAGAGGAAGTCTCCTCTGATGTTGAAGGTGGGGGACAAGACATTGCTAGGCCACCCTTTGCTCAACTTATACCCTACATTCCATCTCAACTCAAAAACTCCTTCTCCTCTCAGGGAAACCTAATTGCATTTTCCATTAGTAACTATGAAGCTGATGACACATCATCAAAATATTGCTATGATTACAGTGTAACAGTTGAATTTTGGTAATTATATCTTTGACCAGTAATTTAGTGGTTAAAAGCCCAGAGTATAAAATATTGCAAAATATACTAGAAAATTCGAGCAACGAAAACTTTAAGCAGATTACTATTACACAGCTAATAGTTTGAGGGTAAAAAAGTGAGATTTGAATTGTAACGCCTTGTCACATTTGTACATCAGTCATTGTTCTTTTCTTCCTGATGCCTCATGGGAAGAAAATGAAGATTCAACTAGGATCAACAAATTCCATGAGTTGAGAGTACCATAACCTTTCTCAGTTGCTTGTTGGAGCTGCAAATTTCTGTGATTATTTACTTTCTTCTAGTCATCCAGCTTGAACTTCTCCATCGCTGTCGAAAGAAGAGAAAGCGAACTGAGATGAATTTTGATTGCTTTAAAGATATTAAGTTTGATTAATATATATTCTTGTGGTCTAATATTCAATTATGATTTCAATAGCCACTTTGTTATAGATGCATAAACACATAGAATATAAGAAAATTAAGTCCTAATTCTAACTAGTTCAATTATGAGACAAACCTCAATATGTTCTTTATTAAAGAATGCATTTTCAACCGTTCTTTAATAGAGAATGGACGTGTTGCGCAAAGAATTTCTAGATTTCAATAGCTTAGTTTCTGCATACTTTATCCAAAATTACCTCTCTTTTTGCCATGGAAAGCATCCCATGGTGTTACTTGGAGCAGTCATTACTGTTGTGCCTTCTATTTACTTTGCCTGCATGCATCAGTTATGTATGAGATATATGATGCTGCATATTATGTAGCAAATAAAACCGAGTAAAACGATGAAGTATTACATAGTTTGTAGCATGGTTGCTTGAGTGCTGGATCGTTGGATATCTCTGGAGGATTCTGACCAAATATCATCTCACAGCTCATATCATCAAAATCTGCGGTATTGAATAATACAGCAAATTAAATCAAAGTTCAACTCTACTTGCTTGATTCAAATCAGATAGGTCACTTCGTCATAACAGTGGACCCTATCACATCACTCAAGTTCAATGCATTTCTCTATAAATTAGCTTAAGCTCTAGGTTCCAATTCACCGCCGACTAGCGCTTAGCATCTTTTAAAATATTACTAATCATGACTGCAGTAATTAGCTGCCACGTGGTGTACGTGAACAACGTTGATATTGGGTTCTCTCATCATATTATGGTGACATTATACGTGGGGCAAAGATCATTGGTCTCATGAGGAAAAGGAGAGTTTCATATTAGCTTGGAAACCAATTAATCATGTGTATATATTTGATTTGTGGCTAAGAATTCTGATATCAACTCTCTCTGATGTTAGAAGTTGGATCGTTCCAACTTGCAGAATTTGCACCCTTTGTGGGTTTATGCATGGACCCTCCATTGATATCATGATCATGGCCCTCCACATTTGAACTTTCACCATCACTTTATCAGCAAGTCTTCTTTCCTTTTTTACTGATCTTTAATAAAAATATTTGAATAGTAAATTAACTTTAAGAGGATATTTAGCATAGGTTTTGTTACCCAAAGCTTGTAAATTTTCTTCGAATCCTCAAACTTTTGTGACCATAAATTTTTAGTCTGCATATGGAACAGACGTCCGTTCTTGTTACTACATAAAAAAGTACTTACTTGGAACCATGTTGACTGGAGTTCCAAGGGAAGTCTTGATGAAGCTTTGAGATGGCACCTTGCACATATTAAGGCACATCCCTACACAATTGCTTTCCTCTAAAAACCTGCAAATTTTGTTGGAAAAATAAGAGAGAAGAACAACTTATAAAAAAAATATCTTAAAACAAAAGTAAAAGTGGAAAAAGGAATTATTACAGCTCAAGATTATGCTCATGGCGATTAAAGTATGAGTTTTACATTGTGATGGTAATTACGTGGTGATGACAAGTAGATGATTAATGATGGTAATGCAGAAGAAAGGAGGGCAGGATTAGCACAATGATTGGTGCAGATTGTTTTCAAGCAATAGAGGTGTCTTAGGTTGATGTGAAGAAATTTTTTAATGTAACAGGACACAACCCGGTATTTAAGTGGATAAAAAAAAAATTCAAGTGTCCAATCACTTTTATATGACATTTTGCATACCAAGCTGTGTTCCCGACATACTAAAAAAATTTATCAATTGGTGAGGGACCATTTTGGGGTAAAAATGAGGAATGAAACGAGGGCCGTATTCCTGACATACTAAAAAATCTCTCAATTGGTGAGAAGGGGAGACCCTTTTGGAGTGAGAAACTGAATTATAGTGAAAGGTGAAAACAAAAACTTACCTGCATTTCTTGATGTACACTACATTTTTCTCTTTTCTTCCATTGATCTCCGATTCTTTTACCTTCAAGAATTAGATCACTCTAGTAAGAATTTTCCAATTCTCCATTTAAAACGCCAATCACTTGTGCACATGAGTGTTCCATTTGTGCAAGTGACTAAACCCTAATAAGTTTTCGTATTTATCTTACAAAACAGTGTTAAAATCAATGGCGTATGCTATTTAACTAATTTATTCGTTATTTATGTGCACGATCCTTACAATTCCCAAGCAAATAGTCGAGGTAACGATATTCTACGACCGGCCAAAATAGCATATCTCCATGCAGTTGAATCCAAAAGGGCAAAAGGGGGCAGTTTAATGTAAAATAATTAATTATACAATAAATAGAGTAATACTTTTATTCTCTACTTACCTCACAGGGTCCCACCAACCAGGCAAAGAAAATGGTGGTGAAGATTGCGAAGTATTCCCTGGCAAATTTTGATTCTGGTAGGATTGTCCTAAGCTGTTCATCGGAGAATACAATTTTTAGCATAAGATCATAAAAAATATGCATATCTAAACAAGATCAAGAAAAATTAACTGAAATAATTAACAAACAGTAGGAAAAACAAAGTCACCGCAGGAAGCCAAGGAACCAAACACCAGAATACATGTTGATGGCAGGCGATAATTATGTCACTCTCTTCACAATGCCCCTCACAACCTAGCTAATTGGTTTTATCTTACTTTCTTTTTCATTTTCCTCATTATATAATTTAATTAAAAAAGTATCTTTTGATAATCTAATCTAAAGGATGGGATGTGGACGAAGATTCAAACGTAATTTGGTATATAAAAAGAATTTGATTACTCTACCTAGCAACTTGGCTAAGTTCATGTCTGCTTAAAATGTTTTTTCTTTTCTCCGTTTAATGTGAAGTAAAATGAAAGTGGTTTGGAGGCTTCCTCTCTCCCAGCAAGCAAGATGAGATTACTACTTCTCTTAGTAATGAACTTCCTTGAATTCTATGGTTCTCGAAGAAAATAAAACAAAGCACACACGTATGTGTAGATATATATATATATATTATGAACTTACCAAGGAAAATACTGGCTTTGGGAAGGCAGTATCAAGAGCTTGAAGAACTAGTTCTCTCTGTTTTTCTGGATTAAACTTCCTGGATGCAACTGTTGCTGCCTCCACCAAGCTTTCGTACCCGCTCTTATTGTTTCTCAACCCTACAAAAACGTTTAAATATAAGTAAATAAACCTCAAATAAAGTCATTTGTGATTCTTTTTTCTTTTTTCAGTCCATGAAATTATGAGATGAATGAGTGAATAAAGTGAGAGAACTTGTTGCAGCTTGGACATTCTGTGACAGATGATTAATGGCCATTCGATCGAACCAGTTATCTTTGTAGACTCTCTTCTCTTCTATTGCAGCACCTGCCGGTATTGTATCTGTTGCTATGTTCATGTTCTCGGCCGGCGTTGTAAGCACCGCGACGATCGAACAACGCGGTAGCTTGTTGCGTTCATGTACATGCCTTGGCCGAGCCATAGTTGTCGTTACAAAGCCGCTGCCTTGTAGAAAATGTGATGCTTCCATGTGAGAGAGAGAGAGAGAGAGAGAGAGAGAGAACAAAAAGTGCATGGAGAGTATTTAAAGGAAAGGGCATATGAGAGATCCTATGGTTTTGGAATCTTGCAACCTTAAAACTCTTAAAGTATTTCACGGAGGGTTGGAAGATACCTTTTGGCTATGCATTTGTTTGTTTTTGGAGCCAATTTCCAAGTGGAAGTAAACTAAGGCATGTGGTGTGTTTTGAAAAACCAAAAACAAAATATAATTAATTGACTGACATCGACGGATTAGCATATATCTCTTATGTAAATTAACTTGTTCAATTATTTATTTGTAATTACAATAAATAATTATTATTGACACTTGAAAAAAATTATCGTACATAAAATTTTTAATATACTTGATATTATGAAAATATTTCTCGATATATCCATAAAAAGGGATTGCCGCCGATAATCACAATGGGTGAAGCAATATTGTTCTAGGATTTCTCCAAAATTTTGAGGAATATTGACAATTTCCATACTTCTTTCCAAACAAGTTTGAGAGATTTTAGAGATATTTTAGTGAAAGTTGGGCAAAGTTTAGTTGAACATCGGTGCAATTTTAATCATAAAATTCTTATGGTTGCTAGCAAATTTTAAATTAAAAGGCAACAAAAATAATTCTTTCAACTATCTTAATTTTGTTCTTTCTATCATTAAGAAAATTTTTTTCATATTGTTAAGGTTTCATATACTCTTATAAAGTACAAACAACAAAGAATAGGACATATTTATACAATGTAATTGTTGGGGCCAAAAAATTTTACCGAAGGCCCAGGAGGATTGAAGGCCCAAAAATTTTGAACGGTTGTACGAACTCATGCTATTCCCAGTTATATTATGGAGGTGGATTGTCTGCCCTTCCATTTCCATACTCTTCCCATGACCTCCTGTGATGTGCGATCACGGTTAAGCTACGTCAACATTTTATATTAAAATTTTTTATAGAAATAATACAACAAAAAGTAATAGGAATATAAAATATTGACGTGGCTTAACCGTAACCACACAAACATGAAGGCATGAGAAGAATATGAAAATGGGAGGGCAGAAAATCCACCTCCTTATATTCTATGTATTTATCTGAAAAATTAGCAGTTAAGCAAGGTTTTACACAAGTTTTAATTAATTATTGTCATGCCAAACAAGGAACTATATCACGCCATGAAGAACACATTCGTTGAAACTTGACACCTACCAAGCTCACAGCCTCACATGACCCAAAACATGTCGTTTCACGAGGCTTCCTAAAGGAGTTGAGGTGTGGAAGGTTACGTGACACACCCCGATCGAAATCAAGGCGTGTTGGCCGTCACGCCTTGATTTCGGTTGGGGTGTGTCATTACGGAGGCTCACAAGGCCCGTAGAAACTCTTCGATAATTGAAACTTTAGTCTACTCAGGAACACCAAAGTCAAGCCCATTGTTTGGAGTGATCTCACGCTCGGTAAGCAAATGAAATAATTTTATCCATATGTTACAAAGAAAATTCTATTCCATCCTTTTAACCGTTGAAAATAAGTTATTTTTGACACCTCTTATTATTCATAGGACATAAGAAGGTTCCAATCCATCTATTTATTTGCTGGTGACTGGAGGCCTTATGCCCCTTATGTCTGAGTTAGCGCGAATTATGCCTCGATATTGCTCTAAATTTAGACTAACGATATATCTATTGAAATTAAAACTTACACACTTGATCGTACACTCATCTCTTAGAAAAACATATAAACGTAGCACAAATTTGACTTTGAGCGGACAGTGTACAATCAAAGGCCAACAATTAAGCCACGTACACAACCACTTGTATTCGACAAAAAACCAAAGAATAAAATGGCAGGCGCTTGTGTTAAATCAACTTGTTAAATAATTTGTAATTGTGATACCAAATTATTATTAGCACTTAAAAGTCAAATGTCATTTTACATATTTTCTCTATAAATAAATAAAAGACATTGTACTTTGCGAAATACATAATAAATTTTTAAAGTTCTAATAACAGTTTTGGTAAAAAAAAAAAAAATAGTAATTACATTGTTGTTTTTCCTCGACACACCTTTGTGTAATTATATTCATTGTATTTGTTTAAATTGATAAATATGATGGTCAGAAATACAAAAAAGTGCGTAAAAAGAGAAAAATAATACATGGTCATCTTTTTCCATTCCAATAATGCTGAAAACCCATGCATTGCATCGGCTGGAAAATATGAAACATGTTTGAAAGTAAAGTTAACAAAATATACAGTACAGATTGAAGTTTGAGTCAACAGTGTGCTGCCAATCTGTGACATCCCACATCGCCCAGGGGAGTGATCCTTATATGTATATTCCAATCCCTACCTAGCACGAGGCATTTTGGAAGCTCACTGGCTTCGGGTTCCGTAGGAACTCCAAAGTTAAGCGAGAGAGGGGCTAGAGCAATCCCATGATGGGTGACCCACTGGGAAGTTGCTCGTGAGTTCCCAAAGACAAAATCGTGAGGGAATGATAAGCCCAAAGCGGACAATATCGGACCGGGATGTGACAATTTGGTATCAAAGCCAATCCCTGGCCGGAAATGTGCCGACAAGGACGTCGGGCCCCTAAGGGGGGTGGATTGTGACATCCCACATCGCCCAGGGGAGTGATCCTTAAATGTATATTCTCATCTCTACCTAGCACGAGGCCTTTGGGAAGCTCACTGGCTTCGGGTTCCGTAGGAACTCTGAAGTTAAGCCAGAAGGGAGCTAGAGCAATCTCATGATGGGTGACCCACTGGGAAGTTGCTCGTGAGTTCCCAAAAACAAAACTGTGAGGGAATGGTAAGCTCAAAGCGGACAATATCGTGCTACGGTGGTGGAGCGGGCCCGGGAAGTGATCCGCCCCGGGCCGGGATGTGACAATTTGGTATCAGAGCCTAACCCTGGTCGCGAGTGTGCCGACGAGGACGTCGGGCCCCTAAGGGGGGTGGATTGTGACATCCCACATCGCCCAGGGAAGTGATCCTTATATGTATATTCCAATCCCTACCTAGCACGAGGCCTTTTGGGAGCTCACTGGTTTCGGGTTCCGTAGGAACTCCGAAGTTAAGCGAGAAGGGGGCTTGAGCAATCCCATGATGGGTGACCCACTGGGAAGTTGCTCGTGAGTTACCAAAAACAAAACCGTGAGGGAATGGTAAGCCCAAAGCGGACAATATTGTGCTACGGTAGTAGAGCGGGCCTGGGAAGTGATCTGCCTCGGGCCGGGATGTGACACAATCCATGTACATAATCACATGCCCAAATTTTTAGCATTCTAAAGCATTTGTGTGGCCATTCAATACTACGGTCTGATAGTACTCTTCTTCACTTGTCAATATAAGGTTTTAAATTCCAATTTTGTGAATAACAAATTCGATATCAAATTAAGTTACCTATTGTATGACTTAACCAAACTTTCATTTCTCTTTAATGTAAATATATCGTTATCCTAAAAAAAAAAAAAAACATTTGTATGTCATTTAATTATATTTCGATGTCATTCCTAAGTTGAGAGCACTCCTTGTCAACCTATTTAAATAGCTTTTTACTTTCATAGTAATGAACTAGGAAGGTCTTTTGCTTCATTTCATCCCTATATATATATATATTGTACGGATTCGGATTGGAAAACACCTATTCTTTGACACATTTTAATATTCATTTTATAAAGCTCATTTTGTAATATATTTTATCATCATAGATTATTTATGCAAAAAATTAAACAAATCCAAAACTGTTCATTCATTTCATTGTAATAAAGAAAGAGTAGTGATATTCACACATTTATTTTTACTTTTCACATCCCTCTAAATTTCTAGCCGTCAAATTGAATGAATTGAAAACGATCAAAAGCCCAAAAATAACGAAGGTGTGTGAATAGCAATATCCTAAAAAAATTTGAGCAAATGCAATTTTGTTAAAAAACACTAAATTAACTATCATTTAATCTAACAATCATATAGTTTCAAATTTGAGTATTTTTTTTATAGGCATGATCTTTGAAAGAGTAACTAAAATATAAATTATTCAGATCGTTGATACACACTACAAAATGAACTTTACAAAATAGGTGTTAAAATGTGTACATCAATCATGGTCCTATATATATTGATATTAACAATATATTTAAACTAAGAAACGGAAAAAACAAATTGATTTCAAACTCACCATCAATAAAATTCAAACCTAAAATCTCTTATTAAAGTAATAGCACCCCTATTTATTTGTCTTTTGATTTATTATTGTTTCTTTCAATCCAAAGTACTAAAAATACGAGTGCAAGAGGAAAAAAAATGTTGCATTGAAATCATTTCGGGCTAAAACGGCCCGAAGTGCCAGCATATCCATCGGCACCACTCTTAAGCCAACAATATATTGGTCACAAAAATTAATCAAATTGTATGGCCTTTGATTGATCCATCAATCCATCCAAAATCATATTTCAATGGAGAGAATGACAACTCTCAAAACTGACTCATATATATGCACATAAAGAAGAAACCATTCATCCACCCCCAAGATGATAGCAACATCACCAAAGCAACGGTGATCGTTGACCCCAGACACCACCACATTAATAAGTTGTCTGTTGGAAATATAAAATCGACATAAAACCTTTCCATTAAAAGAACGCAAATTTACAAAGATCAAATGCCAAACCGAAAACATACCATCTTCTCTTGATTGCGTAGACGTGATCATATATTATGATCGCCTTCTTCAACCACAGAAGCATAGGAAGAATTTTATCAAAGCAGAAATTCTCTATTTCACAACAATCATCATCTTAAACCAGAAGAAGAGCTTAAAAGGTCACATGATATAAATAAAGACATTGAGAATACCTGGTTAAACTATCCAACAAAACACATGAAGATGAACAGACATACAGATACCAGTTCAAACGGACAAGCACGAGATTGCCCATATGTACTACTAAATCCAGCTAACCTAAACAGCCACTAAAACACAAGAATAAAACAGTCATAATATTAACCGCCATTAGTGAATGCCCGTTTGAATCATCAAATCTTGAATCACTCCTTGGAGGTCTTGTTGATGAGGGACTTGTGGATGTGGGGGATGACACCACCTCCGGCAATGGTTCCCTTGATCAGAGTGTCCAGCTCCTCATCTCCCCTGATGGCCAGTTGCAGATGCCTCGGTGTGATTCTCTTGACCTTGAGATCCTTGCTAGCATTTCCAGCCAACTCAAGAACCTCAGCAGTCAGGTACTCGAGGATTGAGGCCAAGTACACTGCAGCAGTGGCGCCAACACGCCCATGAGCAGCAATTCGCTGTTTCAGCTGCCTATGAATTCGACCCACCGGAAACTACACATAACCAAAATGCAAAGTGAGCACAATCCAACACAAATTAAACAAACCCAAATGCAAATTCATCAACAATAAGGCAAATAAAACGAACCCAAAAGCAGTTTCAGCACCAACAACACAGATTAAACAAACTCAAATGCAAATACTGCAAAAATGATGAAAATAATACAAAGCCATATGCAATTTCAAAACAAGCAACACAAACTAGATAAACCCAAATGCGAATTCAGCACCAACGACACATTGGTAATTTTGAACTGAAAAACTGGAGTACCTGGATACCAGCGCGAGATGAACGAGAAACAGGCCTCTTCTTGTCCTTGTCCTTGTCCTTGTTAGCTGCTGTGGTTTTCGCTGCTATAAGCCCCTTCCCGCCTTTGCCCGCCATTTCTACCAGCAAAAATCCTTTTCAAATTTCAGAATAATATATATATATATATATATATATATATATATATAATAGTACAAACAGGAGACCCTAAAAGAAATTGAACGAAACAGGACTTCGCAGAACGTTGAAATTCAATTCCTAATAATAAAAAAAATGTTATATTTTTTCCCAATTTGTTGCAAATCGGAAATGGAAACACTGCCGGTAGTGAAAAGGAAGGTGAATTTCGACCCAATATTCAGAAAAATTAATTCAAATTCAGTGGGTGAAGTCAACCGAAACCCAGATCTGTAAAAGTAACTCGCACATCCCAAGTGAGAAATTTCAGAAAAATCAAGTTGAAATCTAGCTTAAAAAATCGTACGAACCACAAACACAAAACGAAGCGTTCCAGATCTGAGTCTTATCTTCCCTAGCCGGGAAATCGACAATTCCAAAGTAAACGACGCAACCCAAAGGAAATCGCGGCTAAAAAAACCCTAATCGGGAAAACCAACAAATCTTTGAGATCGAAAGTATGCACAGCGAGAGAGAGATAGAGAGAGAGAGAGAGAGACCTGAAGAATTCTTGGGAAGCTTGAAGACCGAAGGGAACCGTAGAGAGAGAGAAAGAGGGGAAAGCCAAATTTAAGAGGGAACGGGGAATTGGGTAGTTTTACCCAAACCCGGAGGGTAATATCGTAATTATGGTGCGGGGATTTTGGGTCCGTTTTGAATGCGGTCGGTACAAAAGGCGGTTCGTTTTGGGTGGGAAATTAAAATTTTCACCAATTTCGATTTCAAAATTTCCCACTTTGTTTTCCCTTCAATTGAATCCCAAATCTGACCAAACTATTTTATTGCCAAGGTCCTTGGCATCTTACATACAACGCGTTGTGAGTTTAATTTTTTATATTTGTGAATCTCACAATAGTTATCTGGAAACGATTAAATGTTTCTGTAAGTCTTTTTGACATTCGAAAAAGTAGAATGTCATTACGAAAACATCAGTTGGTTTCCCTTTTTTAAAGCGAAAGAAAGTCTTTGACATATTTGTTACGCAAGGCACTCCACATCGTCACATCTCTTTTTGAAGACAAGGTAAATTGAGTAATAAGTTAGCATCACATGTTCGTGTAAAACTAGACGAAAAAAAAACCCACCATCACCAAATACAAATGACAATATAGAATTTGCTCTATATAAGTCATTGCATCAAATAAATTGGAAAATAAAATGGTCTTTAATATGCGCTCTTTGTTTGATCTAATGGCTTATAAAGGGGTTTTTGAACATTAGTCCTTGCAAAAGATTAAAATTAAAAAAAATAAAATAAAATCTGGTGTTAGATTATATATTCAATTTTATCCCTTGAGGTATACTTTTATCAAAATTTATATTCAAAATTTGTTATTTTAATGTGTATTTTTATTTAATCTCTACACATTAAATTTTAATTTATTAATATGCACATATTTAGTTCTTTAGTTATAAATGAACATAAATGAGAAAAATATAAAAAGAATTTTGTGATACAAAAATATATAAATATATAAGTGTACAGAAATGACTGTGCTGAAATATATAAAATTGACTTTTTTGTACCGAAATATTTGTACCTACGTGATTGTACTGAATATATTATAATGAATCTAAATGTATGTACTGAAATGTATTATATTGAATTAATACTGAAATGTATGTACCAAAATGTACGTACCGAAATATAGTATATTGAATTAATGTACTTAAAAGTCAATAATCAAACGAAAGGTATTTAGGTCATCTCCAACCGATCCGGCCAGAGGGCTAGAAGGCCGAAAATAGCCTGAAATGACTTGAAAATCATCTCCAATGGAAGGCTAGGCCAAAAGGCTTATGGGCCCTACCAGACCAAAAATACCAAATCAGGCCAACCGGCTGGCCCAATCCAACCAACCAACCAGCCCCGGAACGACCAAATGTTTGAACTACAATGGCTAGCTGACATCAACATGACACCAGCTAGTTGATGCCAAGTAGCCGTTGGATTTTTTTTTTTTTTTTTTTTGGACAAAATTTCAAATAAATAAATAAATAATTCTAATTTTTTTTTTCCTATAACTACCTAAGCCATTAAACAATATTAAACGATATGGAAGATCATTAAATAACATTAAACAATATTAAAAAAAAAACATTTAACAACATAAAACTTAAACGTCTACTTCATGTTTCTTTTGCCCCAAAGATGTGCAACAAGATCCTGTTGTGGCCCGCGAACGTATCATCCTGTGGCGCCTCATGTACTCATTTAAAGAGATATCGACATGTGGCACTCGAAATCCAAGACGTAAAATTATTGAGATTCCATCTCGAAAAATTATTGAGGTAGTTTAATTTAATTAACCATATTAATTCAATTAAAATAATAAATTATGTTTGGCCTATGGCCCTTTAGCCCCTTTGTTGGAGATGATTTTTTTTTTTCTACAGGGCTATGTTTGCCCTATAGCTCTTTGGCCCCTCGGTTAGAGATAGTAAGAAATATGGTCTGGCACTGTTCATTAAAATATTAATTTCTTGGAGGGCTATAGGGCTAAAAAGAGCCCTTTGGCCCTCCTTCGATTGGAGATAACCTTAGGTTCGAATCTCGTGGATGACGAATTTGATACCAAATTAAGTTGTTTGTTGTGTGACTTAGCCGAACGCCCTCCCCCTCTAGGCCTTAGTGTAAAATATATCGTTGTACTAAAAAAACAACTCAAACATGTGTACCACAAAGTACGTACCAAAATGCATGTATATGTTTGTATCGATGTATATACCAAAATATTCAAATGTATTAATATACCTAAATGAAGAACATACAAAATTGTTACCAAACTATACATTACAAAAAAGAAATTAGTTGCCTAAATGTAGACATTAAAATATATTATGATAAATGAAATGAAAATTAAATTTAAATGTAATTAATACATTAAAATAGGATAAAAAGATAAATAAAACATCAAAATATAACTAATAAATGAGATGGTTAAATGTATTAGGGACTAAAATTGAATTTTAATCTTACACAAGGTTATAGTCTAAAACTCATCTTTTTTTAAGGATTAAAATGAAGTTTTCTATATAAAGAACACCTTTACCAATCCATTATCATGCAGTGTTTAAAATATTAGTATTGCTAGAAATATCAATATGCAAATTTATAAAAATATCAACATCGATGGGTGTTTTTTATATAGAAATTTGAAAATTTGCTTAAAAACATGGACATTTAAAAGGAAATTTTAGGGAATGTCATATGACAATTTGTCGATAATTAACCGATATGTCGAAAATATTAACAAAATATATCGATTTTAGCCGAAATTTAAGAGGTACTATGATTTCTTGTGAAGCTTAGACTTCACGCAACCCCCCCCCCCCCTCCTCCCTCTCTTCCATATTTTTCTTTAATTTTTTGATATTTTCACAAAAAAATCAACGATATCGAAGAAATTTCAAACACTATTATCATGTAGCTACTAAAATTTTCCTCTCCTTGAAGTCCTTTTTTCACATTATTGAAGTCCCTTCTCTTTGAAGTAAAAACAAATTTATCAAAAACACAAAATAAAATACGAGTACAAAAGTATTAAGACCAAAATCCAACAGGCCCCAAATGGTTGGGCCACCAATATTGTAGTAAGGGTAACACATCGGTTTTTTAGGACATGGGGTATCTTTACTTGAGTTATTAGGCCTGATCTTTGTTTGTTGGGTTTTCTCCCCTTTTGAGGGAGATTTCACGAAACCTTTTTTTTTTTTTTTTTTTTTTTTTTAATAAACGATATTATCTACACTAAGAATATGAGGTAATAAGTCAAGCCTTACAATTAGCTAGCACTAATGTGGTTCAAATTTTCCTTTGACGAGTTGTAAAGAATTTAGAAGAGTCGAGCTTTAAACTTGAAGGGACCAAATCCATTCATTTTTCACCACTTTCCAAGGTTTAGTAATCAAGTCTCGATCAGTTAGGACTTCATACCATACACGACATGTTACATTTGCATTCTTTTCTTGAAAGGATGAGCTTATTCTCCACTTACATGACATAATTTCGTCATAGAAATTTCATAATTGGAACTGTTTAATTTTTTAATCTCCATTTGAAAATCATCAATAAAAAAATCATTCAAATCGTATATATCAAATAGATGGACACAAATAATAATGCAATAAATTTTTAATATTTTTAAAAATGAGGCACATGTTATTAATTATTCTTGGGTCAATCACTCGAAAAAAACAAAGGTTATGTGTTACATTATTACAAACTCATATCATATGATAAAAAATAAAAATAAAAAATAATTCCAACGCATCAGTTCTCGAATATTCTGTATGAAAATGCCTTAAATATAGTGTGATACTTTATGTTTTTATAAAGGTTTTTTATCTAAAATGATCTCTACGATTGGTAACAACTCATCGTTTTGGACTCTGAGATTTGAAATTGATAGAAGTAGTCTCTGATTTTGTCTACAATCAATCGTTTTGATCCTTCTATGAAAAATTTCTATTAAATAAGGACTGTGACAAAAATTCCCTCAATTTAATAAACAATGGGCCAAAATGATATGACAAAATTGAAGGTACTTTTTTCATTTTCTCCTTATGTAACGAAGATTTTCACGGAATGACTAAAATGATTAATGTGAACAAACTTAGGAACCCACTTCTATCGATTTTAAATTTCAAGAACCAAAGTAAAGAATTATACCAATCTCAAAGACCATTTTGGCTAAAAAGCGTTTTATAAGTAAACGAATGGAAGGGGTGAATGTAGGTTCTAACTTTGTTACAATCAACCGGGTAATTGAATTTCTTAAATCCTCATTCAACCTTTTGAACCCCGTGGCTGGGTCAATTTGTGTGGAAATTATGATAATTAACAAAGTTAAAGCAAAGCAACCCAATTAACTTTTCTATAAAGTCAAAAAAGTGAACAGCTATTGATTTGTTTACAAAAGTGATCGCAAGATAATCAGTGAGTAGATAGACCTTATGATGGAATTTGTGGCCCATTGTAAACCAATTTTTTATCTTAAATAAATACGTTAATTAATAATTAAATAATAATTCAATTATCAATAATTTACAAAATAATTAAATTAGAGGGAACATAAAAAGAAGAAATTGAGATAGTTGCAGAGAGATGGTGAATAGAGAAGAGAATTTCTTTTTCTTGTTTTCCTTTTTCCTTTGATTCTTAAATTTCATCATACAAGAGGGTAAAATTGGCATTAACTTTTTTATTTTATTAAAATGTTAGTGTGAGAAATAAGATAGTGAAGTAAGTTTATTAACACTCACCATTTGTTGAGATTTACATTAAACCCTCGTTTGAGTGAAAAAATGTGACATCCCACATCGCCTAGGGGAGTGATCCTTATATGTATATTCTCATCCCTACCTAGCACGAGGCCTTTTGGGAGCTCACTAGCTTCGGGTTCCGTAGGAACTCCGAAGTTAAGCGAGTAGCACACGAGAGCAATCCCATGATGGGTGACCCACTGAGAAGTTGCTCGTGAGTTTCCAAAAACAAAACCGTGAGGGAATGGTAAGCCCAAAGCGGACAATATCGTGCTACGTTGGGAGAACGGGCCCGGGAAGTGATCCGCCCCGGGTCGGGATGTGACAATTTGGTATCAGAGTTTAACCCTGACCATGGTGTGCCGACGAGGACGTCGGGCCCCTAAGGGGGATGCATTGTGACATCCCACATCGCCCAAGGGAGTGATCCTTATATGTATATTCTCATCCCTACCTAGCACGAGGTTTTTTGGGAGCTCACTGGCTTCGAGTTCCATTGGAACTTCGAAGTTAAGCGAGAAGGGGGCTTGAGCAATCCCATGATGGGTGACCCACTGGGAAGTTGCTTGTGAGTTCCCAAAAACAAAACCGTGAAGGAATGATAAGCCCAAAGCGGACAATATCGTGCTGGGTGGTGGAACGAGCCAGAGAAGTGATCCGCCCCGGGCCAGGATGTGACAAAAAAAGTTATCAATGAGCTACACTGAGGACCAAACAATAAATATGATTATTGTTTCTCGGGTTTTGTAAAATAAATCTCTAAATTTTAAGGGGGTATTTGTTAAATTAGCTAAAGAAAATTACAAAAAATATTCACGTCGGATCTTAAATCCATACATATCAAAATGTAATATAAAAATAACTAAAGGGAAATTTTTTTTAAACCATACGCAAGACTGATTGTAATAATTTTTTAGTAAATAAAACCATATGCTACCGTATTTATTTTGCGTTAAATGTCTTGGGTAAAGTTTTAGGGGTTTTTGACTAAATTTTCCAACAATGGACCTAAAAACTATGTCACTATACCAAACTAGTTTAGCTTATCTTCAATAGGCTTTATCATGTGCCAAAATGTCAATGGGCTACCCTAAAAAAAGTAGAAAGAAACTAGTCTTGTACAAGAGGAAAAGATTGAATAAGGTAAAGCAAACCAAATGGAGAGAAAAGATAAGAGATGATAGCTAGGTTTTCATGATGGTGATGATAGTATACAGGAAATGAGATTGAGACTTGTGTTGAAAAATGAGGTATATCGAAAACATAAGGAAAGTAATCGATGGGGCCAGGTGGATGGACCACTCTTTTACGAGAACGAATCCTCTCCGGAGCTAAGCAGTGGGAGCCTTCTCATCAAACAATATGGGTCGCTGATTGATGTGCAAGTCAAATCAGGGCCGTTGGTTGTGTGTGGTGGCCAGAAAAATGAATTAATAGAAACCGTTGGATTCAATTTATGCGGCCCATATTGTTTGATAAGGAGCCTCCAGCTGCTTAGCTCCGGAGAGGATATGTTCTCCTCTTTTACAAACCCTAATAATTGACTGAAATGTTTGTGTTCTTTTATCTTGTCTTTTACTTTTCTTAATGTATGTAAAAGTAATTTTGTGGATTTGTAGTTGGTAACTAAAACTATTAAACTAATTGTGTTCAGTGAATCACCATGGGTGGTCTAGTGGTTGGAAATGAATTTCAGGCCTGTATTTTGCACAGCACGTCCTGAATTCGATTTATGGCCCTGGTGAACCACACAATAATAGTTAGAAAGAGGTTGAAATGCATCTATGAATCTTTGCAACCTCCAAAAAGGTCGACTTATGGGGCGAAGTCACCAACTTCTTTTTTAAACAAAAAACTAATCGTGTTGACTTGATGTTTCTCCTTGTTTGTTTCCTAAAGAATTTCTTTTTTAAAGAAAACCTCGACGGTACAAGAGATAAAAAAAGAAATTGTTTCTTGAAGATAAATATATTACAAATTTCAGAAAATGATTTTTTTTAATTACCTACAGGCAATAAATATTGACACAATATTTGATTGTCGAATTCGATACAACGAATTAAACTGAATGATTAATTATTGTTAGATCAAATTTAGCGCTCAAACATGTGTTGAGACTATTCAAGAAAAAATGGCGAAGGAGAGCCAATAGATTCACAAAACCAGAGACATAAAATTCAAGAAATCACTATTGAACTCGATTGCTTATTTGACATGCTAGCTAGGAGAAAGATAACTTTGGTTATGACTTGGCATAATATGTCACAACACAAAATTAAATCATCTCTATATTCCTCATATACAATTCATGTATATGGAAATGTGTATAAAGCGAATCCGTAAAAATTATGCAAACATACGATTCCCATTTTTATCCGTTATATTGTAAGAGTCAGATCTTGAAATTGTTGTAATCTTAATTCATTACTCATAAATTACCTAAAAACTTGTGTTTTTTGAAAAAAAAAAAAAAAAAAAAAAAGGAGAATCAGCTAGTGATTTCGTTACGGCAGTCCACTTTTCAGGGACCTGGAAGACGAAGATAGGTATTTTAGCATTCCCTTGAACACCATTGTACAATTCACTACCATGAAGAATCAAACTCAATACGTGACGTGTGAAATACAGACCTGATGATTACTCGTTTATATAGTTAAGAACATTTATTATTTTACCCAAAATTATGTGTGGTCCCAAAATATTTCACTTGCAATGGAACAACACAACAAAAAAATGTAATGGTAAAAACAAAATGAAGGTACAACAATTTGATAATTCAGTTACCACCACAATTTTATTACTACATCAGCACATCGGCGAAAATCAAATTCAAAGGGGAAACGAAGCCCACCATACACGGCATGTCGTTTGACTCGATGGGATTTTCGGGACAGAGCACTTTTATTTGGAGGCCCACCAGTAAAAGGCATTGGGTGTGTGGGACCCATTGACCCTAAGACGGTTGTCCATCCCTCTCTGTGGCCCACAACCGAAATCCAGCCCGAGGAGGAGGCATTTATGGGTGTGTGTTTTGGTAAAGCACATCATCAGGACTAATTGTGAAATATATAGGAAAGTGTAATTCAAAAGTTCATTTTTATCTCTTATACATCTTTGTAAATTTCTGATCATCAATATTTTTCAATTCATTTAATCTAATGATCAAAAATTGAAAGATGTGTTTGAAAAGTAAAAATAAGCGTATAAACGACACTACCCAATATATAAACGGGTTTAACTAGCAAACAAATATTTTTACGCTTTTTTTTTGTTTATACTTTTAGAATTTATAGTACCTAAAGGTCCTAATTAAGGGAAGAGGATTCTCTCTGGACCTAATCCCACTAGATCCTCTAGAACCTTATTCTTTAAAGGCTGACTCGGTGTCGTGGCCTCCTGGAGCTAGTTATTGGCAACATTGCAACAGTCGTCGACGACTAGTGATTCTAAAGTTTCCCGATAAACGGAAAAAAAAGTGAAGAAGAAGACTCATAATTGAAGAAGAAAAGATTATTATTATTGAAGAAGAATTGAAGGAGAGGAGGAAGCACAAGAAATTGCAGAGAAAAAAAAAGAAGAAGGAGGATCCGGAGGGTTTGGGTTCAAAGAGGATCCTCTCCCCTAGAGCAATATAGAGACTTTTAATCATTAAATGACGTGAACGATGACACGAATTATAACACCAAAAACTCTCACGTTATTTCCAACTGGGTTTCATGGTTTGACGTCAAAGTATTATTTTTTCCTTATTTTTCAGTTTAATTTTATTAAGTTTTTTTAATATATATTAGTATATTTAAAAAAAAAAATTATAATTCATATCATCATCTATGTCATTTAATGATCAAAAATCTTCACAACACTTTTAATTAGGATATTTGGATGTTATAAAATTTAAAGGTTAAAAAGGAGTGTGAGCTTGCCCAATCCCCTCTCATCTGGAGGAATATTCTTGTATTCGATTTTTTTTTAATAGACTGCTTTAGTAGTCAACAAAAAGATAGTACAAAGGATAACAGTCTATTATCCGTACTCAAACATGAATATCAAAAATTCAAACTGCATCTTTAAAGAAATACGCCGCTTGATTGCCATCATTGAGAATAAAATACAGTAACTCACCAACAATCCTAACTATATACAAAAGCAACTAAAAAATAAAGAGGCTGCAAGCTAGACGTTGGGTGTCAATGATGCGAGCCTCGATAAAAAAAGCCTTTCAAAAAAATCAATCTATTGCAGTTTTATTGGATTAAGAATGTGATTGTATAAATTTTATATTGTATCTAGAAGTATCTTGTATATTCCCTTTAATAGTTTAATTCCTATTAGAGATGTAATCCTATTAGGGTAAGGATTCTATCTAACATACTATTATAAATAAAGGCATAAATGGGTGATACAACACATACCTCATAATTACATATCTCTCTTTTCTCTCTGTTGTCGCCGGCCCCTCTCCCTCTATGTCCTTTATAAAGTTAAGTCAAATAGGCTTACAACACGTTATCAGCATGTTTTTGCCAGAATCTAAGGAACTGAAGGATCGTATGAGGAGATTCTCTTCAACAAAATCAAAGGCTTTCAATTGTTTTATGTCAATCAGGTTCTTCTAAAATAAATTAAGATATTTGAAAAGACCTTAAAGCATGAAAACATTCAACATGATGCGTGAACCGCTTATATTTATATTTTCCCTTCAGTGTATGTATATATATATATATATATATATATATATATATTGTGTATATGTTCATATATTTTGTCAATATATATACTTGTACATGCAATACGCAATTATGCTATGTGGAATTTGTGAGTCAAAGTATCGAAATTAATTTAGAAGCAATTAGGGTTTTAACCCTAGATTTCAAAAAAAAAAAAAAAAAAAGGATTTTTTTTTTGCTATTGAGCCACGGCATCCCAGCCACGCCATCATTGGCACCACTGCCGCCATGCCTTGTCGCTAGCCTGAAGCCCAGTTGCGTGGACCACCTTGGGACAGATCACTCACAGCAACCCTTTGGGCTTGCTGCCTTTTCACGCGACAACCAGGCTTCGGCTTAAGTTAAGTTTCACACAGGCCTGAAGCCCCGAGCCCATCAGCAGGCCTGCAGCCTTGCTGGGCCAAAACCCTGCAGCCTGGCACGATCTACTAGTAGCCTTTGTGCTTATTAGGTTTTGTTCGAGCCCCGGCCCTCAACCATACAACCAGCTTAATAGGTTGGGCTTACTCCATTCGTCAAAAACCAAAGCTAGCTTTGTTGGGCTTCACGCGCACCAACATCGTAGGCTAGCCCCATGCTTGGCCTATGCCCCTAAGTTGTTTTGGCCCAAACACCAACAACTTTGCTACTGCGCCTCCTATCTCTCAGCCTGTGGCCTGTAGCCATGTATTAGGCTGCTTCTGCAGCCACTCGAGCCCACTAAGCCCTTTAGGGCTTTGCCCTACTCACGGCACCCAAGCCCAATGTTATTGAGCCATGGTTCTTCGAATCCAGTGCTAATTTTTGGCATTTTTAATAATTTTAACCCGAATGTTATTATTATGTTTTGCTTTTACGATCGACCATTTATGGTCCAATCTATTAAATTAATTAAAGTGACCAGCAATCCATTAATCTGACAATTAATCCAAAATTATTAGCTTGAAGTCATCTTTTTGGCATTAACGATTCAATAAATTATTTCGTTTCTTTGAACCGTTGACTATCTTTCGTAGTCTCAATGCACTCACACTTGGGTTCCTGAAGCAATCCACAAATTCACTACACTTTATTGTATATTGTATTCTGTGTTTTTGCATGTACCTCTATATGAACTAAACATTCATAACTAAATCGAACATGTAGTTTCAAATTTAGTGCCTTTGAAACTCGAAGTTTTCATTCAAAACTTACCACATGAAACTTGTAGCTTTCATGCCTAAATTAAACCAATACATGTTTATAGAACCTAAATGTTCTACAATGCATGTCTATGGATTTCCATATGACTGACCACGTTTTGTTGTACCCTTTGTTTAGAGACATGTCGAACTTAAACAAGCTCGATTTCACCGCTCTAGAAATCTCTGGAAAAAACCTACCTGAAGTGGGTTCAAGAAGTGAAACTCCATCTTACTACAAAGAGTCTTAGAGTTACTATTAAAGAACCAACCGACAATAAACCCATCGACGAAACTCAAAAGGTTGCTGCTATGATCTTTATCCGAAGACACATCCATGATGCACTGCAAACCAATTACCTCGTAGAGGAGGATCCACGTACCCTCTAGCTCGTTTTGGCGGATCGCTTTGATCACCAGAAAGACATTTACTTGCCTGAAGCAAGACACGACTGGCAACATTTACGCTTCCAAGACTTTAAGTATGTGAATGAATACAACTTTGAAGTTTGTAGAATCTGATCACTGCTTAAGTTCTGTAAAGAAGACTTAATCGAACTTGATCTTCTGGAGAAAACTTATTCTTCAATGCCACCAATATTGCCATGCAGCAACAATATAGGGGCACATAAGTTCACCAAATTTTTGGATTTGATCTCTGTTTTACTTCTCATTGAAAAGCAGAACCAGCTTTTGATGAAAAATCATCAAGCTAAACCGACTGGCTCGAACGCCATGCCTGCAGCGCATGCGACCAATTCTAGTAGCCACAACTGACGGAAACCCTATCGTGGCCGTGGTAATAGGTAGCAAGGCCCACCACGGGCTTAAGGTTTACCAAACAGAGGCTCACCCAAGACCCACCCAAGGGAGGAAATTTGACCCCTTACCCTTAAGGTCCCAAACTTCAAGAACAAGGAAAAAGTTACTGTTCAATCGATTTCCACTGAACTGAACATGTGTTACCGATATGGATCAAATGATCATTGGTCACGAGTATGCCGAGCTAACCCAGAGGCTATTGCCAAGTATCATTCCCGTTGTGAGTCTAACTTTGCGCTTGTAGAACTTCCCGAAGATACTACTACAACTCTGGAGGTTTCAGATTTTCAGAAGACATATGCTCCTATGGAAGAATAAAGTTTTATTTTTCTAAGACATGTTAAGGGCGTTTTGCACCCTTATTCGCCGAACCCACTAGGAATGGCCAAACCCCCCTTAAATTTTAAGACTTTGGAATTATTTGTTTGGTTTTGGTTTGTTTTGAATTATGGACAATTATTTTATGGATATTATTTTTTGAATTGATTAATTGAATAAATGAAATTATCTTTATTCATGTGACCGATTCAATTAATTTATTTATAGGTATGACTAATGGGGAAGTTAATTATCTCGCTGATAGTTCACCCACGCATACCATATTGCATGAGAAACACTATTTTACTAACTTCGTACCTAAAAATGCATCTCTAACAACCCTCTCAAGCCCATCCAACCTGATAAAAGGATACAGAAAGACCCGTATAATGTTGTCCAATGATATTGAATTAACCATTAAAGAGGCATTTTATTCTCCACGTTCCGAAAGAATGTTGCTAAGTTTTAGAGATATTCGAGATAATCAATATCATGTTGAAACCACTGAAGAGAATGGTGCTGAATTTCTTTGTATTACTTCTTACGAATATAGCCGGAAGCATATTCACAATAAGCTAGAATGTCTCCCGAGTGGGTTGTACATAATAACCATTCAGAGCCCTCGAAACACACCATGTGGCCGGCTCTATGGTTGGGTTCTAGGACACTTAGCTGCTTTAGCATGATCGAATGGGACACCCCAGATGAGATATGATGCATCGTATCCTTAAAGTATCACATGGGAATCATTTGAAATCTTATCCCGGCCATCCGCTTGCAAGGCATGCTCCATGGGGAAGTTGAATATTCACCCTTAATTACAAAGATTATTCACAACCCCCTAAGTTTCTTTAGAGGATTCAAGGAGATATTTGTGGACCTATCCAACCAACATGCGGACCATTTAAATATTTCATGGTGTTGGTTGGTGCATCGACGCGATGGTCACATGTCTGCTTATTGTCCACATGCAATGCTGCATTTGCGAAACTCCTAGCACAAATTATTAAGCTTAAGGCTCACCACCCTGATTATCCGATTAAGTCGATTCAACTGGATAATGCTGGAGAGTTTATGTCATAGACTTTTGACGATTATTGCATGTCTGTTGAGGTTGATGTAGAACATCTTATACCCCATGTTCACACCCAAAACGGGTTAGCAGAAGCTTTCATAAAGCACCTTCAAACGATAGCTCGAACTTTGGTTATGCGAACCAATTTGCCAGTATCTGCCTGGGGCCATGCAATATTGCACGCAACTATGTTGGTTCGCCTGAGGCCCACCACTACCCAAACTCATTCACCGTTACAGTTGGTTACTAGATATGAGCCTGATGTCTCGTATTCACGTTTGTTTGGGTGCGCAATCTATGTGCTAATAGTGCCGCCACTACGTACCAAAATGGGTCCTCAAAGAAAAATGGGAATCTATGTCGGTTATGATTCTCCATCCATTATTCGCTACTTGCCTTTGACATGAGATCTCTTTACCACACGTTTTGCGGATTGTCACTTCGATGAGACAGTCTTTCTGTCGTTAATGGGAGATAAGGTCACTAACGTTCATGTAGAATGCCGCGACTTGTCATGGATTAATCCCACTATGTCTCAATCTCTGTACCCCTCAGTCTAAAACTGAAATGCGGCGTATTCTAGATTTTCAGAGCATCGCTCAAAGCATGTCAGATGCTTTTACTGATCTAGCAAAGGTGATGAGACCACATATACCCGCTGTAAATGCACTTACAAGGATGAGCGTACTTAACGTACATCATAACACCGCCGTGGTAGGTCGGATCAACCCTGAGAATGAGACAGCCGCACCTCCTACACGACAAGGTACAATGGTGGCTAGCCAATCACTTGCTCCAACCCTGAAGCATGGCAGGCTCCCTGGTTCAAAGGATTCACAACCCTAGAAGAGGAAAATGGCACAAACTTATGACCCTAGTCTGAATCCAACCATTGCTTACTCATATGTTCCAATGCATATGTTATTCTAGATTACGGTGATATCTTAAACGAGACAACCCGACCTCAGGATAATCGTGAGATTTCTGTTCATTACGCAGTATTAGATGAGGTATGGAATCAGAATGAGATGATTGTCGACGATGTATTTATGTATATAGTTGCATCTGACATCATGCTTAGCGATGACATTGAACTATGTTCCGTTGATGAATGTCAACGTAAAACGAATTAGTCAAACTGGAAACAAGCAATCCAAGTCGAACTCGATTCGCTCGCAAAACGTAAGGTGTTTGGGCTTATAGCTCTTACTCTACCACATATGAAGCATGTGGGCTATAAGTGGGTTTTCGTGAAGAAGCGTAATGAGAAGAATGAAATAGTGTGATACAAAGCACACCTCTTAGTGCAAGACTTTTCTCAACGCCCTGTGATTGATTACGACGAGATGTATTCCCCTATAAGAGACGTCAGAACATTTCGTTACCTTATCAGTTTGGTAGTTTCTAAAAAACTGAATATGCAGCTTGTGGATATGTGGTAACCGCGTATCTTTATAAGGATCTAGATACGAAAATGTATATGAAAATTCCAAAATGACTTCCATTGACTGGTTCAAATAGTTCTAGACCATAGAACACTCTCTGGATTAGATTGAGGAGATCACTCCACGAATTGAAATAATCCTAGCATATGTGGTATAACTGTCTGAGTGAATATTTGACAGGTCAGGGTTATGTGAACAACGAACTATGCCCATGTGTGTTCATTAAGAAGTTACATTATGGATTTGCGATCGTTGCAGTTTATGTCGACGACATGAACCAAATCGGGACTCCTGCAAAGCTTGAGGAAATTACCGCGCACTTGAAATCGGAAATTGAGAAGAAAGATCTTGGGAAAACTCGATATTGTCTTGGCCTGAAGATCGAGCATTGTTCGGATATAATCCTAGTACATCAATCAAAATACACCCAAAAAGTGTTGCGACGTTTTAATGAGGATAAAGCGAAGCCTTCGAGTACTTTTATGGTTGTTCGGACTTTAGATGCTAAACGAGAACCCTTCAGTCACAAGGAGGATGAGGAAGAGATTTTGGAGCCTGAAGTTCCATACCTAAGTGCAATTGGTGTTTTATTGTACTTGGCTCAATGCACTAGACCCAACATCTTCTTCGCTGTTAATCTTTTGGCTAGATACAGCAACGCCCCTACACTTAAACACTAGAATGGTGTTAAAGATATTTTCCGTTACCTCAAGGGTACAACGGATTTGGGCTTGTTCTACGCCCACGAATCCTTGAGATGAGCAACCGCCCCCTGGGTCCTCGAGTTGATTCTTGCCTTGTTAGTTACGTAGATGCTGGTTATCTATTTGACCCACATAGGGCAAGTTCTCAAATGGGTTATATCTTTACTGTTGGAGACACGACTATATCTTAAAGGTCCACCAAGAAAACACTAGTTGCGACTTCTTCGAACCATGCTGAGATTCTCGCCCTGCATGAAGCATCGCTTGAGTGCTTTTGGTTGAAAGCAGTCATGGAACATATTTGAAGCACTAGTGGTCTTTCTTCCGTCGTTGACCTTCTTACGACAATCTTTGAAGACAATGCAACATGTATTGAGCAATTAAATAAAGGATATATCAAGGAAAACAACACAAAGCACATAGTGTCGAAGTTCTTTTACTCTCACCAGCAGCAACAGCATCAGAACATTAAAGTTAAGCAAATCTGTTCCCAGGACAACCTGACCGATCTCTTCACCAAGTAATTGCCCAAGTCTACTTTTTAGAAGCTCGTCCAAGGAATCGGTATGCGTAAATTAACTGAGTTAAATTGCTTGGAGTTCTCTTATTTGGAAGTTATGTCTAACTCAGAGGGAGTATCCTGAAGCATATTCACTTGATCTTAATGTACACTTTTTCCTACGACTAAGAGCATTTTTCCCACTGAGTTTTTGCTACCTAACGAGGTTTTCATGAGGCACCCATCCAGAGATTATCATACTCCATTGAGTTTACTACTTTCGTCCTATTTGACGTTCGTTTTAGACATTATGCATATTTCTCACTTTTCTCCTTAGTCTGTGGGTTTTACCATAGCGAAGTTTTGTGAGTTTTACTACCAATGCATACTTACTTTCTTATATTTGAGACCCGCATTCACCCGTTGTGCCGACGACTTCATCAACTGTTCTACCTCATTTGCTGAAGATTTGATGCGATGTTTTGTTTAAGTATTTACACACTCAAGGGGGAGTGTTGCAGTTCAATTGGATTAAGAATGTGATTGTGTAAATCCTATATTGTAACTAGGAGTATCTTGTATATTCCCTTTAATAGTTTAATTTTTATTAGAGATGTAATCCTATTAGGGTAAGGATTTTACTTATCCTACTACTATAAATAAAGGCATAAGGGGTGATACAATACGCACCTTAGAATTACATATCTCTTTTTTCTCTCTTTTGCTGCCGGCCCCTCTCCCTCTTTGTTCTTTATACAGTTCAGTCACATAGGCCTACAACACCATCCAAATTTTAAGGACAAACTCGTCAATTTCCACTGCTTTTTTAACGCCTAGTGATATTGATTAGAGTATTATCTCTGTTAGGTTATTCATGTTAGTTGTATATCATTTTCATGAAGGAAATTACGCCATCCATTCCAATATTAAATCGAACAAGTATTTTACCATGTTTCAATTGCATTCAATTATTTTCATGCTTGGTCGAACACTTTCAAATTGTTTTAGGTAAAGAGTTAGCTTTCTATTTCACTTGTGAGTCGTTCTGCATGGAAAAAGTTATGTAATAAAAAATTAGAGTTAGTATGGAAGGGTTTTATAAAATTACTGAAAATGGTTATAGTAAAATATTGTTGGAACTAATTCTTAGAAGAAATGCAAGCAAATCTTGAAGAAGCATTTTAAGTGATTATGGAACCTAAAAATATTTTTTTTTAAAAGCAATTTCAATCATTTTAAAAACACTTCCAAACGAGTCATTAGTCTCTCTAGACTTGCAAGATAAAAATAACTACTTGATTTGAAGAAAAAGATCGAAAACCTTCATATTTAAGTCTAAGCAAATGCCAAATAATAAAACCTTCAAGTCATTAAGACCTCACAAATTGGAGAGATTTTTCAGTGTGCTCGGAACACGAGGAGGTATATTACAATGTCATTATACAAGTGGATGTACGCTTAGAAAATAAAACTTTCCTTCACTTATATAATAACATGTGGTGTACCACTCTCTTTATCGGGCAGACTAAGAAATTTCTCCACAAATTGGAATAAATTAGAGAGAAATGCTAAGAAGACACTCTCAAAGTAGGACTCTAATAGACTCTCCATCTCCTCATGTTTTTGGCACAATGTCTCATAATGTTGGCACGATAATTATGCCAAAACATGAGGTGGCGAAGAGTCCATAGAGAGTCTCACTTTTAGAAAATCTCCTTATAAAGCGGAGAGACGCTTAAAAAATAAAACTATCATCTTCTTATGTACTAACATATTGTGTACTATCTCAATTCCAAACACATTAAAAGATTTCTCTACAAATTGAGAAATAAATTAAAGGGTGATTTTGTAAGTTATCATATTGAAAGTAGATCAACAATATTTATGTTAATTATAAATAGGTTAATCATGTATTGTGACACTTAAAATGCATTTAAAATAAACAAAATCACAAAATCTGCCATTACAGTTGACACCCACTTCAACTGACACCCCATTTCTCATATTTTTTCATATTTTGGAATAGGTCAATATGAATCAGACACTAGAACACAGTGTCTGTTTCCTGATTCTATCTTTTACACTTGGATTCAAATACTGCATTGCAGTGTCTGTTTCCTGGTTCCCTTTTTTACATCACTCACACGCCTTCTATGCTTCATTCTTCGCATGACTCTTTATTTTTACATTTGGATTGAGACACTACAATGCAGTGTCCGTTTCTTGTTCTGTTTGTCTTTTTTTACATTTGATTCAGAAACTACAGTCTGTTTCCTCTTTTTTTTTTTTTTTTTTTTTTCCTTCTTACATTTTGATTTAGACACTGCAATGTAGTGTCCATTTCTTGGTTCTTGTTTTTACATCTCTATTCAGACACTACATTAAAGTGTCTGTTTCTTGGTTCTCTTCTTATTCCCGTCATTATTTCCACATTTCACGGAGTCTCTCTTGACCCATAAAATTACTTCTTTAATAAAATATAAATTTCATATCATAGAACAAAAGGAGATATAACCCATCAAATTAATCAAAACGCAAAAAGATTTCAAACCCAAAAGAAGAAAACATCAAAACTTATAAAATTCAACCCCAAATTCATCCCCCGTAGATGCTCATCACAACTTTACCTGTTTTGGGCTCAACGAGAAGACCTTGCTGGTGAAAGATGGCAGCAACGAGGTGTATGTATTGAAATCATAGCTTTTTGGGTCTGATTTCGGGTCTTTTTGCTCTTGCAGGTGGTGGCGGTGGTGTGGCGTCGTCGGATAGTCCCACCAAGAACAAGTTGCTAGATTAGGAGTGGGAGAAGGCTAAGAGAGATCGACGTGGTGTCCTGGCGAGGGAAAACGGAGCGCATGTGACGGCTTGATTGCATATTTCGCAAATCTGGTTAGCAAGTAGTTGTGTGGTGGAGGAGAAGGGTCGGGCAGCATGTAATCACAATTTTTTTGAAAAAAAATGAGAGAGAAGGAGAGAAGGGTAAACTATGATTAAAGCCCATGTAGCATTTATCATTGACCTATTCCTAATTAACAAAAATATATCATTGATTAAGTCCATAATAAAAATATGTCATTGATATATGACTAAATAGTAAAGTTTTTGTTGATCTTTGACTAAATTACCTTAAATTAAAGGGAACTTTAACGAAAAGCTCTCGTTACTGTTCACTTTAACAAAAAACAACATTTTAACACTAAAAAGTCAATCCTGGTACTATTCACTTTACCTTTTATTTTGTCCTTATCGTTAAAACTTAAAAATTTTAAACCATTTTCATTAGTTTTCCTCAAATTAAAAACCCATGTCGGAAAAGCAAACAATTAGGTCGTGTACATAAAAGGAAAATAATTATTATAATAGTTGTAATATCTGAAAAAGGTCATGCACGCACAAATCAAAGAAAAACATCACCTTTGTTCCATCCCTTATCCTAATTAAGCAACAAGTTAATAACAATTAGGGCAAAACCTTACTTCAAGGAGAAGCATAAGCTTTGTCATGCCTACCATTAGTTATGGATAATCCACTCACCCTTTCCCTTGATGCAGGTCCAATGCTTTCAAGCAATCACCTAATGGAGGAAAATTACAAGCATAATAGTATCCTTTATCGTTCATATTGGCCACACTATGACATTATGGGTAATGTGTTATCTATCCGGATTCAAAGTGTTTAGTCTGGTCTGCCTTTCTCATCTGACTTCTTATCTCATACATAAATTCAGTCACATCTCCTGCGTTAACGACAAGACTTCAATTCTTTTCATCCATTCTCTTGAATATACGTAAGCGAATAAACATTTTCGACCAATGTGCCTAAAAGTTTATTCATCAATTTTGAACAAACGATCTTATCTATACTAAGAGAGTGGGGGAGTGGGCTAAACCTCACAATAGTCTAGTAATAATGTGGTTCAAATTCGCCTTTGGCGATAATCGAATCTAAGACTTCGCACTTACAAGTGAAGAGGAATACTAATAGACCGTAGTACTAAGTAGCAGTTTAGCAAGTCAATTTTAACTTCCATATTTTTACATTGTTGTTAACCCTAATTAGGGATCCAATATGACCTTGCTTGAAGAACTAGTATTTCCTTAAAATTTTGGATCGAGTTGAAGTGTGAAATCCCATATAGATACACATCATAAATTAGTAAGTCACTAATCATTTGTCACTTAGTACTACGATCTAGTGGTATTCTCCTCTTCACTTGTAAGTGAGAGGTTTCAGGTTCGATTTTCATCAAAGGCGCAACTGAATCACATTATTGCTAATTGATTGTGAGACTTAGTTCACTCCTCACCTCTTTAGGGTAGATAATATAATTTGTTCAAATAAATAAAAAAGCGCTAACCTTTTCTTCACGTCATAACTATAATTAAATACGATGGAAATTGTTGTTATAGTACAAACCTACAAATTATGATGATTCGATAGGGAACGAAAATTAGGAATGCTTGACTTCTCCTTAAGGTATCGCATTTCTTTACATTAAAGTTGACCAAAACTCCCATTTACATTAACATATCGTATTTTTTTTCTGACTATATGACAAAAAAGAGAAACATGATAAAGTAAAGCGAATTTTGAGTTTTAAAGAATAAAATAACGACTTTTGAGTTACTAAAGACAAAACGAAATCAAAATCGACATTCAGAAGATGTAGCTAAAAGTAAACCTAAAATGATTTATGAATTTAATTAAGATTCCATTTGGATGCACCCTCCTCAAAGCAAAACATTAGCAAAATAATAAAAAAAATCTCATCTACCAAATCAATAACAAACATTATCTATACTTTATACCTTATTCAAACCCACAAGTAACAACAATTTCAATAAAGAAGTTCCACCGTTCATATTAGTTCCCCAACTATATAAAATAAACAAATTTTCGAATATCGTCATCATGTTAACAATTTGACAATGTATGGTAATTGGTCATTCGAGTCTGTGTGGATGAGATACTTGTAACGAATCAAGATGTTATCACAAGCCCACACTCGATAGATAATATCAGAACATTCAATTGACTAAAAATTCCAAACACTATTCAAAGGTTGCTCCCACGCGTAATGGACAGTAAATTCTCCATGCTTTTCAAAGAGGCGAGATGATACCACCCATGCACACTCGATCGCCGCTAGCATAGCACATTGGATTCGACATATGCTTTCCACGTTCATGTGGATCCTCAAAGTACACCCGACGACATCGCGGAATCGCTAGTCCTCGAAGTACACGTACTAAAAGCCCTAAGAAAAAAACCCTCAGAGCCTGATTGATGTGCTGATTGGGATAGGTGCCACCAATTAAAAAGGATTTGAATCGAGTTCGTTGTTTGTTGTGTCAAATATAAGATGAACAAGATTAGAAATGAGGGTTATGAATTCAGAATATAATGAGTTACTAATCTATTTTTATACACGAATTACAAATATTATTTTACAAAATCTAATATATTCTTAAACCCCAATCTTATCCGACGGTTTCTAAAATCTTGCAGAAGCATTCTATGTTTTTGTGTGGATAAAACACAAGGGACTTGTACTCATCAAATGGTCACATCAGGTGGCATTATCTCTCTTTCTTGAGAGTTTGTGATAAATGTAAATATTTAAGTCCTACCCACTAGGGCCACTACAGACTGATATTGTACGTAATTTGGTGGGACATATATGTCATTTCAGCAGTGTTTTTGTGGGTCCATTTTACCTGAATACCTACCTCTTTCCTCTTCAACCCACTTTTGTCGACATGAAAACTTATGGGCCTACCAGTACTAACGGGCTCTGGAATCTGGATCCATAGATCCGAACCCGATTTCTCTCAACGGTAATTGGGAGGATTCAAATTCTGTAAGGGGGGTAGTTGGTGATTTGGCAGTCAGCCAAATTAATCCAACGGCTATCACCACCACTTACTGCACACGTGTCGAAAGATTACAGAAAAGACATAACGTACCTAATGCCGCATGCCTTGCTAACGAAAAAGGATCCAGCGAGCATTATTTTCTTAGAGATTTCGTGATCGTGATCGTTTATAGTATATCGTGCAATCAGAAATCATTTTAAAATTTAAAATTTAAAATTAAATATAAATAGTATTTAACAAAAATTAACTGTACGATATACGATCACTATCACGAGATCTCTAGGATCTTTAGGAAAAGGATCCGCTTGCTAACGACCCTACACAAACGGCTTTGTATAAATTAAAAGGAAAATTCCCTGCTTTCCCAAGTGAGAGTATCACCAAGTACTCAACGGTCATCGAATATGGACCCCACATCCTCCAACTTTGTTTTTTGGACCCCAAATTTTAGCTTTTTTTTTTTTTTTTTTTTTCTTTTCAATTTTCTCTATAGCTTTCACCATCACTTTGGTTGGTTGCCCAATCTTTTCAAAAATTTTACCATTTATAAATTTAAAGTATATGTAAATCTTAGGTGGAAGAACATTGGTCTATAATTTGATGTTTAATCAAAATTATAGATCATCAACCAAATTATGATGCTTCAGTTACAATTTACAGACCACTAATTTCGGAAGCAACGTATTTTTTTTAAGATGAAAGAGCATATCTAAAACCAAAAAGTAGTTGAAAACAAGAATATAACCTTTACCTTGTATACAATATTGAAAAAAACAAAGTTGGAGGAAATTTTTTTTCGAAAAATAGGGTAGTATGAGGGAACAATTGTTTTATGGATTTCATTTTCGCAAATATCGAAGGGAGACACAAGCATCACTAATTCGCTATACGATCACTGTTTTGTTAAGCAACACCTTGGTCACATGGGCACAACGCACGTGTCTCCCATCCCGAAGTTAGCTTCGGGTCTATTTGTAATACTATAATGTTGTATGTAAGTTATGCAAAAATGTGTAAAACGTATAGTACAATTAGAAATTCCTTCTTAGTTGAATACTGAATAATTTTTTTTTGAGGGTCCAAAAACTATTTTACCATTACTATAGGGGTACATCCAGAAAATACTCCTAAGATGGACCACGTTAATTCAGGTTTACAAAAGGGCCTTTCTGTCATACAAGGCGCGCCAACCACCCCAATTTCAACCTGGAAGTTTGATGGACTAAACTGACGAATCTACCCTAATGCATATCCAGCTACGCGGCCCGAAAATCCGTTCCAATCAAACTCTTATCTCCACCCGGAGGAGGACTTTTCAGTCAAAACAAGTTAAGAAAAAAAAAAAAAAAACCAGAAAACGGATTGTTTTTGGAACTCGGACCACGCCACCAACGTAAGCAGAAATTTTTTATTGTGATCGGAATACGAATGATATATTACGTGTTTTTATATAAATAATGAAAAATTATATTTTTTAAATTATTAACATTTCAATATACATATTTTACTATTTATATAATAATATATTGTGTACCACTTTGTATTTCGATCATATTGAAAAATCTCTCGAACGTGGAGGCGGTTTTGGGATTGAGAGCGCCCGTATCACGAGAGCCTCCAAAACAAGCACCGCACACCAGTAATATTAGCAAATACCGAGGGTGTTTTCGACATAAAATGCGGAACCATGTCGCCACGTAGCCACAAAACCAGTACGTGTCAGCACCAAACGGCGACAGCTTAACGAGCCCAGTTCGCGCTTACGACACGTACCCACCCTCGACGGATTGAATACTTTGCCACGAAGGATATCCACGTGGAGGACCGAAGTCTCAGTCAGCAGCTGCTCTTTTTATAGGTCACACCTTCTGCTCTTTTGCCTCCGTAACAACAAAAAACCATAAACAGAGGAAGCAGCTCTCATTTCGTTTTCACCTCTCTCTCTCTCTCTCTCTCTCTCTCTCTCTCTCTAGAAATTTCTAGGTTTCTCGCCGGCGAACGGGAACAGGTAGTGCCGGAAAATGGAGTTTCCGGCGGCCGATGGTCTCGGAATTGAGGATACCAGCAGCAGCATCATGACGTTCTCGTGCCTTCGCTTATCTCGGGAACCCTAACCGCATTTCCAGAGAAAATCCTACGCAAAAGCGACTTTTACCTGGCAGAGTTTTGAAGTTATTCCATACTCTGTTTGGCAAATTGGAGGCAGAAGAAACTATATAATATTGGATATTAAAAGGTACTTGCTACTTGTTTTTCATCTAGCTCAGGAGCCTCGAATTTAGCTTTATCCGGATTATTTTTTTCCAATTTTTTTTCTTGATTTCTGCTTCGTCGATCTCAGTTGCGAGAAGATGCTGTGGAGTTGTCAGTGAAGGTGTTTGATCGATGTATCGGCATTAGAACCCTCTGCCTTTTGCTTTCGGGGTTTGAATTTTGTAATTTCGGTTTTTTTTTTAAATGTAAAATTTTAACTCTTTGTTCTCGGATTTTGAACTTGATTGCGGAGAGAAAATTGATTAGTATATTAGGTAGAGAATTAGGCTTAATTTTTTTTGATTAAGCTTGAGAGGAAGCTTTAACCTTGTGGAAATGGAGGGACTATGTGAAGACGATCGGAGGTTCTGATTTCTTTTTTCTCGTGAACTTGATCACGCCGGTCATGCCTTTTTCAATGAAAATCCAACCGATCGATTTTCGCACGAGTCCTGAAGACCTGACTCGGTTCGAGCCGGTCAAGCCGGTGGTGGCGAAGTCGCGGCTCAAGCGGCTCTTCGAGCGGCCGTTTACGAACGTACTGAAAAACTCTGCAGCGGCAGAGAAGGCCGGCGTCGGAAGCGAGGAGCCGCATTTCAACAAGGACGGCGTCGTCGGAGGCGGCAGCGGAGGATCGGCCGAGTTCGAGCCGAGTTCGATGTGCTTGACGAAGATGGTCCAGAATTTCATCGAGGACAGCACCGAGAAGCAATCATCGGCTGTGGCGCGGTGCAGCCGGAACCGCTGCAACTGCTTCAACGGCAACGACAGTTCGGAAGACGAATCGGAGCTGTTTGGCGGTTTTGGCGACTCCAACGTGGCATCCTCTGCCGAAGCATGCGAGCTTCTGAAGGTAAATAAAGTATTTGATTCTCCGGAGTTTCAACAGCCAAAAAACGACTTCGTTTTGATACGAAAATGTTTATCCACAGGGTTTGGTTTCGTGCCAGAGCGTGAGCGAGAGGAACTTGCTAGCCGACGCGGCGAAGATCGTTGAGAAAAACAAGGCCTGCTGCAAGCGGAAAGACGACACCTGCAGAACCGTCGTTTCTGATAGCCTGTTAGCTCTCGGATACGACGCGTCGGTTTGCAAATCTCGTTGGGAAAAAGCTCCTTCCTATCCCGCCGGTACTTCTCTTTCCGCCTTCCAAATATATCGATCCATACGACGCCGTCTTGGAATTGTTGGAATTTATCAGGACTAAAATTTACTGAATTTTTTTGCAGGAGAATATGATTACGTTGACGTGATCGTCAAAGGAGAGAGACTGCTGATCGACGTCGATTTCAGATCGGAATTCGAGATCGCACGGCCGTCGAAGAGCTACAAGGCGATTCTCCAGACGCTTCCGTACATCTTCGTCGGGAAACCCGACCGGCTGTGGCGGATCATCGCGGTGGTGTCGGAGGCGGCTAAGCAAAGCTTGAAAAAGAAGGGGATGCACGTTCCGCCGTGGAGGAAAGCGGAATACATCAAGGCCAAGTGGCTGTCTCCTCACAGTCGAGCTACGCCGGCGCCTTCCGATTCGACTCAGGCTCCGGTGGCTGGCGAGTTGGGACAGAGTCAGGGCGAGAACTCGCGGGAGGATGATGAGTTGGGCTGCGAGTCGGTGTTTGAGATGTCGGCAAGTTCTGGTGAGGAGGAAAATGCGGTGGTAGTGAAGGAATGGAAGCCGCCGGAGCTGAAGCCCAAGAGATCGTCGGTGACCGGAGTAAAGATCGTGACTGGTTTGGCTTCCGTCATGGAAGATGAGCAGTAAAATTTTGATAATTTTTGGATTTTTCTTGTACTTTTACTTTTGACTGTTAGGTTAAGTGAAATATCGTATATGACCCTCTAATGGTAGAGCATAACAACCGTTTGATCCCTTCCACGTTTTTGATGTAAGGGTCGGATTTACTAATAGCAATAAAAATAATATTTTTACTAAATTATTTTGCCCTTTGCTTTTCTATTATCTAGGAAATTTTAATATTTTAGTCTGCGAAAATAAGGAAAAGAGAAAAAGGTAAATATTTTATGGTTTATATTTTTCAGTGGCTTAATGATATTATTATTTCAAAACTCTTTGCCGAAACTCAATTGTTTATTGTCTTTTTTCTTGTTTTTAAAGGAGAAGGAGAAGATGGGCAACAAAATTCGATGACGAAAGACTGAAGAAAACTTGGTATATACTCGCGCTGTCTCGAGAATTGCGACGATCTCTTGGGCTTGTGTGATTTTGACGAGAATTGCGACGATCTCTTGGGCTTGTGTGATTTTCAATAAGTTGGTTAGAGTAATATGTTCGTGTTTCAGTTAATAAGTTTTAATTTCTGTTGTAACTTGAAATTTCTGCTTGTCTGTAACTTTCGTTACATGAATCCAATTTTCATTGCGTTCGGAATAAGCCATCTTTTTCTCTATTTTCATTGTTTTGGTGAGCAATTTTTTCTTTTAAATTTCAGAATCTAGTGTGGTTCAATAATGTGGCATATGTTTACTTATATTCCCAATTTTTGCCGTTGAATTTCATGAATTGGTAGAGATGGAAATGTGCTTTAACAATCTGGTACTGATGGTGGATATGAAACCGGAAGTTTCATTTAAAAGTGTGGGGCAAGCTCTGGCCTGTCAGTAATTGACACGGTTGCGGCATCAATGAGTTTTATCTCCCTCGCTCATGGAAAGTCGACAAGAGATTTTGTCATATAACCGGTTTTATATCATCTCTGATCATCGAAAATCTTAGCTAGATTCGGAACAAAATAAATGAACGATAAATAGGCCATATAAAGGAATGGGAAGGCTCGTATATACACTCTCGAGTCAGTAAGACATGTTTGAAGCATGAACAATATATACTATTGAACCGGAACGTCTAATAGTTGTGTACCATTCGACGTATTGACTCAAGTGACATTTTTCAGTTTAGAAAGAGATGTTTATTCATAACATCATGAGATAGTATAAAATTGAAACATAAATTTTCACATCTTAAAACATACGCTAATGAAAAACTCGGCAAATGTCAACACGGCAATAAAACCAAATAGTCGGTGGTGCCAAATAGTCGGCAAATTGTTCGCTTTGGGCCCCGATCACGCCCTCACGGTTTTGTTTATGGGAACTCACACGACAACTTCCCAATGGGTCATCCATCATGGGAGTGCTCTCGCGCGCTACTCGCTTAACTTCAGAGTTCCAATGGAACCCGAAGCCAGTGAGCTCCCAAAAGGCCTCGTGCTAGGTAGGGATAGAAATATACATATAACGCTTACATGATCCACTCCCCTGGACGATGTGGGATGTTACAATTCACCCCCCTTAGGGGCCCGACGTCCTCGTCGGTACACCATAGCCAAAGTTCGGCTCTGATACCAAATTTTCACATTTTGGCCCGAGCCCCCACCACAACCTGGGCGCGACTCCACCATAGCACGATATTGTCCGCTTTGGGCCCCGACCACGCCCACATGGTTTTGTTTTTAGGAACTCACACGAGAACTTCTCAGTGGGTTACCACTCATGGGAGTGCTCTCGCGTGCTACTCGCTTAACTTCGGAGTTCCGATGGAACTCGAAGCCAGTGAGCTCCCAAAAGGCCTCGTGCTAGGTAAGGATAGGAATATACATATAAGGCTTACATGATCCACTCTCCTGGACGATGTGGGATGTTACACCATGAAACTCGTTAAACATTATGAAAAAATATGAAACACATAAAAGATTTGTTTTTAATTACTTTAGCCTTTAGATTTAAATTTGGACCATTAAATTTTTGTTTTTACCGTTGACTTTGATCAAATTAGATCTTAACTGTTGGATTCAATGAATTTATAAATATAATACTAAATAAAATATACGTATATGGTGGGCTAGCTCCACTAATCCTGGGGCAAATCTGGTTAGGTTTTAGGTTTTAGGTTTTAGATCCAATTTTAAGCTTGGGTTGGGGTGGAATTTTTTTTTGGGGGGGAGGGTGAATAGAAGGGGAAAAATAGGTTATAAACCAAGGTTGGAGATGGTCTAAACACATTAAAACCCTAATCTTGTAAATTTATAATCCTCCACCCACCGCGCAGATTGCACCTTCACTCCATGAAGTCTGCTAACTTGCACCAAAATTTCCCTGTCGTTTTAAGGAGCCTCGTACTGAACCGCCGGGTCCATAACCTTTATCTGGAATTGCGTTATTTAAATTTATTTTTTGGGTATTTTGTCTTAAGTCACGTAGCAATCATTGCGTCTGTTTAATTTTACAAAATTTAGTACCGTTATTTAAATCTTGAAAGCTCCTTCTATCCATTTCGCTTTTATTATCATATAAACATTTTAAATAGGGAAATTCAGGTAGGGACAATTAAAATTACTAAAAATATGAGTACACCCTTTGGTATTCAATTTTCTTTATGACACACCCTGACCCAGAAAGTCCACTTGGACCCTGAATCGAGCTGTGTTGGCCGACACCTGGAAGGTGACGAAGCCATAAAATGTGATAGTGTATAAAAAGTGAATAAATTTGAATCTAAAAGTGTCTAAGTTGCGCTACGAGTGATAGCGAACCCATTTCACACGCGATGTCAGAGCATAAATAAGGTACCGTAGTGTGGGTAAGAATCATACCCTTAAAAGTAGCCACCAAAACTAAGATTAGCTATATATATCCTCGTCGATACGAACTCAGCAGTTAAAACCTGAAGGGGTACAAAACAAAAAGTGTGAGTAAGCTGTAAAACCAAGTTTCCCAAAACTATTACCTTTCTAACAGTAATAACCCCTCACCGTAATCCCCTTATCGTTTTCTATAGGACAGTACAACATATATACATATATCCAAACCATGCTCAGAAATGATCAAAACCACGGGTTGCCATCAACTCTATCATACATTAATAAGTATGCCAAATGAATTTAATCAATACAAAGTGATACATCAGTCAGAGTCATCTAAAATGACATGTACAACTTATTCATATCTCATCAATCATGGCTAGCATATAAGTCGGAGTCATCTATAGTGACCTGTACGACTTATCCATATCTCATCAATCCTGGCTAGCATATAAGTCGGAGTCACCTATAGTGACCTGTACGACTTATCCATATCTCATCAATCCTGGCTAGCCAATAGCTCAATAAGTATACCTGCACACGAGTCGGAACCACCTAAAGTGGTCTGTACGACAGGACTGGGTGTAAATAAATACGCTCAAGTGCTACGATCACGTGAAGACTGGACGAATAATCGCGGGTCACCTACGAGTCGGAACCACCTAAAGTGCGAGAGGTGAACATCACATAAAGGACTGTGCCCTGGCCACGGGCGGGAGTACTAACACCGGGGTGCAGGTTTATGAGCTATACTATATCTCAACACAATCGTACTTACTACCATCACTAACATCAACATGTACTCACCTGAAGCTTACCTGGGTGTCCTGCGTCTACCTTTGCACTTGAAAGCATTCCCAATAATTATATGCAAGTAATATACATATGGATATACCATGATGCAATCTAATACTCAACCATGTTGTAGCATTTTCAATTATAAACAATACGGTGTGAAATGTACAATCAATAACGCCCTACTCCCTAACTACTTATTTTCAGGGATAATTATCCATATCAACCCAATTAACACTAATTAACCAACTAATTCACAAAACTAAAACTTGTCTTTACCAAATTTCCTTCGCATTACTCAATTTCCCAAATAAGGCTTTTGTCTCAAATATATTATGGATGCATCTAACGTCTCGTTAGACTGCCTACGTACCCTAAACAGGGATCAAGTCATTCGTAGTTCATATAGGTACTTCAAGCATTCACAATAATTATACGAAGGTAATATACCTAATCAATTTAAAAGTGTCGATAGAACTCTCAACAATATGTACGATAAAAAGGAAAATATCCACTCACCTGGAGTCCACGCTATGATTCTCTAGCGCACACATCGAGGCGTCCTGAATGATTGGTCCCTGTGACCAATTATCAAATCACATCTCAGAACTCTTATATCAGATTTCCAATCCGCAACTCCCAACGATCCACAATATGTTTCTACAATAACATATTAAATTTTCATTACGATCCAACGGTCGGATCTCCGCCACTTGCCTAAAACAAGTGGCCGTGAACATTTATTTTACTAACTTACAAATCCAATTCAGGAAGATCCGTAAGTCGGATTCCCAATCCATAAATTCCTATGATCTTTAAATATTACGTATTATAATGTATCCAATTTTGGTGACGATCCAACGGTCGGATCGTCGATTCACATTTTTATCAAGTAACGTATCGTAACAAATTTAGGTTCCAATGATCAACCTACGTCATTCAAATAACAAAACTGAATACAAGACATTCGACATAGCCTAAAAATAGCATTGGCGGCCCACTGGCCACGCACCGCCGCGGGTGGCGGTCGGCCGTCCCGACTCGCCAGAAAATCCAACTATTTCCAAAAATTCTCAAACTTCACAGAAATGAAGATCTCAGTGAGTGGAGCAACTTTCATACCTGCCACGAAGTCCAAAAGTGGACGGAAGATGGTCAATTTTTCCCACAAAGCCGGCGGGTGCCTAAAACTTCCCGACGTCGATTTGTCGTCTACGGTGGTCCAACGGGGTCAAGGTTGGTTGGGTTTTGCTCCTGGGATGTTAGGCTACAAAGCCCAAGTGGTGGCATCGGCCATCGCTTTGCCGATTTGCCGGAAAATCGAAAAGGATGGCCGGAGCACCATTGATTTTCGTCAACTTTCGTGACCTCAAATCGCCCCATACCATGGTTAATCAAGGTGGTTCTTGGGTGGGTTTTGTAGAGGGGAATGAGAGCTTCAAGATGGTGATGGTGGCATCGAAAAACTCCACCAGAGTTGGCCGGAATAGGCCTCGGAAAATGGGTGGTCGTGCATGTCGTTTTGGATTTGGTTTTGGGGAAGCTGCCAGCTTCTATCTCTCTTCTCCTCAATTTCTAATTGGTCCTCCCTTTCTTTTTCTGATTGGTCCCTTAATTTCTTGTTTAAAGGCTGATTGGTTAGTCTTCCCACAAGGTGGGAGTTCAAATAATTTAACTACTTTTAAATAACCAATTTCAAACGTCTGTAACTATACCTTTATAATCCGGACTCGCAAACGGCTTTTACCTATGCGTTCACATTCACGAGTATTATGAGAATATGTTAAAAGAATAAGTCATACGTCCCTCTAGACGATGGTCAACATAAGTCAAATCCTTTGCCTCTAGGGCAATTTAGTAAATTCGCGCTTTTAAAATAAAATAAAAACGTAAAATTTGGAACGGGTTGTCACACTTTAACCATAACCCATCATGGTAAACTTTTCTAATAAAAACCCAATGATTAGGCTCCAACTAAGCAATATCCATAATTAAGTTTGACTTTGCAAAATTTTTATTTTTGGATGTCTAAATTTTTATATGTCTAAATTTTTATTTTTGGGTCTCTCACTTATTATCTACATTTATTTTACATTATTTCATTCAATTAAATATCTTCAAATACTTTATGGGGATTTGGAAAAAAATTTAAATGTCATGATTCCTATGCATTCAATAACAAAAATTTACAAGATACCAATGTTCCTTATAGAGTTGTTTTCACATGATGCTAACAAGTAAATTAGTATATCCTACAAATATAAAAAAAGTTATTTTATTCAAAATTATCAATATTTTAAATATAAAATAGGTAAATTATTTTGCACATATATAATAACAATATAAGTTCCTAGTAAATTATGTAATGATACATGCAAAACAATTTACCTACAAAATAAATAAATATTATTTTATTCAAAATTAATTAAATACCAATATTTTGCAATATATATATATATATATATATATATATATATATATATAAAAGAATTTACCTACATGCAAAATAATTTACATGTCGATTGATTGCACACTCTATACAATAATAACAAAATATGGCTAGTACATATGTATTATCACATGAAAAATAATTTACCTACAAAATAAATAAATGGTTTTAGCCAATTGATTCAAAATTAATTAATTACATATTATTTTACGTAAAAATATAGATAAATTATTTGCAAGCATATATATAATTTTAACAAAATGTGCCTAATACATACATGGAAAATAATTTAGCTACAATGATTGTCAAACAAATAAAAGAAATGAAACATATGATGGTAAGAGAAGTATAAAGTAGATAATTTTATAATAATAAGGCACTTATTTCCCACAATTATGGTGGATAATTAAATTCATTAACATAATTAGAGTGTTGTGGCACAATTGTAAATAGTTTGATAATAATAGGTATTTATTTGTTTACATGGCAATCTACTTCAAATTTGGGTTTTATTTGGATGTTTAAAATGAGACGGGTATTTGTCAAGGAAATAAGTATTGCATGGGCTTATATGTAAGGGACCCTTAAAATTGTACAATTTGGAAGAGAGAAAATAGTAAGAAGACTCTTTCAAAAATGAAAATTTTCATGAATTTTTTGATACTTTATATCTATGGTATAATATTTTATAATGTTGATATGAAAAATAATGTTAAACTATGAGTTGACAAAGAATTCATGAAGAGCCTAACTTTGAGAGAGTCTTCTTCGCCTTTGTCGAGAGAAGATGTTAGACCTAATCAAAACAAATTTTTTTGTTATTCATTTGAGAAATGTTAAGGCGACTCTCTCAAAAGTGTAACTCTTCATGAACTCTCTGTTACTTCACAATTTCACATTAATTCTCGTGTCAACATTATAATATATTATCCAGTACTATGCATTGTTGTGATTGTTACGACGTACAATTCTCCTAAACCAACGTCCAATTGCTTGAGACCAAATGCTAAGGCGACTCTCAAAAATGTAACTCTCTAGGAACTCTGTGTCACTTAACAATTTAACATCGTGTCAACATTATAATACATTATCCAGTACTATGCAATGGTGTGACTGTTACGCTGCAAAATTATCCTAAACCAACGTCCAACTGATTGAGAAAAATGTTTTACTTTGTGAAAGGAATCCACCAACTTTAGTTAACTCAGTCGCAAATAAAATTTTGTTGTTGGTAGCTTGTCCTTGAAATATTGGGTTACTTGTGGGATTAAGCTTGGGACAAACTAATTTGGTGAACTTGCAAATAGCTGTGATTCTTTGCTTAATTTAAATCTTAATCGCGTTTGAAACTCTCCTTTATCCAAAGTTTTCCCCTTCAAAGTTTCTCACACTTAACCACATGTGCTTTTACAGTTTAAGCTAAATTTTTTCAAACTTAGTTTTTGGGTCCAGATGTAACTGTCTCTGTTTAGCTGGAAAATGCTTTATGTTAGATTTTATAGAGCTTGTTTGAATGTGCTTTTAAAATAATTGAAAGCGTTTTTGGTGAAAATATTTTTGAAACCAATCCTCAGTAAAAATACAAGTAAATCATGAAAAAAACATTTAAAAATGTTTCCTTGAAGAAGTACATAACTTGTGCTTCTTGAAGAAAGCACTTAAAGTGCTGTTGGAACCCAAAAATACTTTATCTAAAAGCACTTTCAGCTTTTTAAAAAAAACATCCAAACGAGTTCATAGATGACGATAATAATATATATTCGTAACAAATTTATTATGTAAGTGTCGATAGTGTAGTTGTGAATCTTGTGATGACGAAATTTTTTCCCCCGGTATACGTTGTGGAAGTGTATATATTTGCAAAAGTCACAAGTTCAATTTATGTTGTGGAACCTGAAATAGTTGTCGTTTTGTAAACACATTAAAGAATTATTGTCTGTTCAGGTATTTAGAATCATAGTCATTCGATACCCTTTCGATCAATGACTGGTTCTGCCAGAGAACGCTGGAGTAGTGCTCAAACATAAATAAACAATGAAAAAAGTTGAGGTTTCAGTATAAACGTAATTGGTAATATGAGAAGTACATTTTTATAAGCACATGCAATGTCTATTCTTTCTCGATGTGGGCTTTATACTCTCAACATGTTCCTTCATGTGTGACGACTTTCAAATCTAAACGTGGACAATATATATTGGGTAACATGAAGTATGTGTGGCTGTTGGATTTAACACATGTTCTAACACTATAAAAAAAAATTAAAATTTCTTCATAAAACGAATTAACAATATAAAAATAATCAAACTATTTTTTACCACATGCACTCTTTTCATAACGTGGGATTGAAACTTTCAATAAATAAGCCAAGGTCTCTTTATATGAAGCAAGTTTCGAAAATTTTGAAATGCGGAATGGCTTTTGTATAAAGTACTCGGTCCTCAGGTTCTGGTGGAGTGTTCAGAGGCTTTGGGATTGTGCTATTTTAAGCTATCTCCAACCGAAGGGTCCAACGGGCCCAAAATAGTTTGAAAATTGTTTTCAACCAAGGGTTAGGCCAGAGAGGTCGTGGACCCCACAGAATCTGAAAGGGCCAAAGGGCCAACCGGCTGGCCCAATCAAGCCAGCCCCGAGCTGGGCCATAAATTCTATCATTCATGTCGGATATAACTGACAGGAATTATAGGCCAAATTTCAAATGCAACAGCTAACTGACATAAGCTAGCCGTTATTTTTGAATTGTTTTTTTTTTTTTTACACAATTTTTTTTATATAACTTCTATTTTTTTTTTCTATAACTTCCTATAACAAATTTGTTTTATATTTTTTCTAAATTATATTTTTTTTCCTATAACTTCTATTTAACAAAATTTGTTTTATATTTTTTTCTAAATTATATTTTTTTTTCCTATAACTTCTATTTTAAAAATTTTGTTTCATATATTTTTTTTAAATTCTATTTTTTTTTCCATGCTGACATCACTTAACCATTAGATTTGAATTTAAGTTGTAGTTTTAAATAATAAATTATGTTTGGCCTTATGAGCCTTGATTGGAGATGGAGGTAAATATGACACTTTACTGTTCATTAAAATATTTAATATCTTGGAGGGTCAGAGGGCTAAAACGAGCCATCTGGCCAACGTTCCGTTGGAGATAGTCTTATAAGACAAATAAGGCTCTCTGCTAGTTGCAGTCTACTATGATTTTGTCCTCAACTTATAATTTTTAGGGTTGATTTGAGATTTGTTTTTAAATGGTTAAAAGCGATTTTGAAGATTTTATTTTTATTTTTTTGTGTGTTTAAAAGAGTCTTTAGTAAAAAGCATTTGTTATGTGTTTTTTTTTGTAGGAAGCACTCAAATGTTTTTTTATAATTGATTTACACTTGTATTAAAAATAGTCAAAAAAACATTTTTTCTAAAAATCATTTTAGTCTTCTAAAATTACTTCCCAAACGAGCCATTATTCACGATATGACAAAATGATGGTTCGTTCCCTAGTCCAAATATACTATTATTTTATTGTGGTAAAAGTCCCTTGTTTTAAATTTCTGTTTCCCATGTTAAAAGAACAAAATTAAAAATAATAAATTAAGAAGTCATGAAGGTACCTTTGTGAAGCTAAACTCGCCACCTTCTCTCTTAATGTAGATAATATCATTTGTTAAAATACAAAAAAATAATAAATTAAGAAGTCATGAAGGTACTTTGTGAAGCTAAACTCGCCACCTTCTCTCTTAATGTAGATAATATTATTTGTTAAAATACAAAAAAATAATAAATTAAGAAGTCATGAAGGTACCTTTTGTGTTTATTCTCGGTCGAATTGCATTAGTAGTGCCCTTTGTTTACTTGTGCTTTCAGTTTCGTACATGCAAAGGTTTTGTATGGCAGTTTTAATGGAAACATCGACAACTTAATTTCCGAATGTACTGACAGATTTTTTAATAGTAATATATTAATTATCGACGATAACGATAAAAATGAAGTCCTAAACTTAAAAAATTTAAGTGAAAATTTAGAAATGATTTAATCACTTAACAATGCTTGGACAGACGTTGAATTTTTGTTAAATTTGTGTATTTATATTTTTGGTTTTGATTTACTTTAGACAAATCCGTCAAATAAGTAGATTTTTCCATCAACTTTATGCGAACATCTTCTCATTTGAAAAATGGACTAACCGCGCGCTCTACAGGTAGAATACAACAAGAACAAAATGCAATACAAAATTACCATGACAAAAGTGAAAATCCGAATAAACTTAAGAAACTATATTAGAACCATTACTGTTATTCAACCCTTGATCTTTTGCATGCGTCGGTGCAAAGGGACACGAGAGTTTCGCTTCGTGTCTGATGATCCAAACACACATCACACCTGCCTTCCTTCCACTTCGAGTACTACTGTAATCTTTTTTCTGTCACATTATATGGACCACTTCGAAGAATATATATATTATGATGCTGGCTAGGGTTTGTAGAGCAAGCTTTATTAACCCTGGCTTCTGCTCTCGGGACTCGTCAAAAGTAGGGTTCTGCTTTTGGCATTCAAAGAACGTGTCCATACTTCGCTTTTTCTGTTGTAGTTTTTGCAGATGATAAAGGGGTCCTTGTTGTTTGTGTCCTTCCTGGTTCCTACCCATCAAACCATACCTGTGGCATTAGGTGTAGTGCAATCAGTGTATGATGCGATTCCCTGTTGTATGGGAGCAGTAATGATGTAAGAAATGAAATCCGATTCCCTCCTCTACCCTCCCCTCTCATTCTATTTTGTTTTTGTTTTTGAACGGTTACGATTAAATCATATCAATATTTTATGTTATTTTCTTTACAGAGAGAAAGAAAGCAAAGAAGAAAGTGGATGATGGGGAGGGGAGGAGATTTGGAAGAGAGATAATCCTAGCTACTCCATAAGAAATAGACCTAACCCTAACCTCTTCGATCTGCTACCATATATGTACAAATACATATAGTGAGACTAATTGACAATTGTTAGCTGTGAATGTGTGTAAGTTTTGACTCTCGCATACGTCGTTGGAGAGATTTTTAGTGTGATCAGTACAAGATGTGGTATACCTTATGTCATTATGCAAATGTGGAATATGTGTGTTAAAAAGTTAATAAATTAAAAGATAAAATTTTCCTCCACTTATATAAAAACACATGATGTACCACTCGTATTCTGATCACAATAAAAAATTTATCACGTCGTTGACATCTAGTCATCGATGTAGCGAAGATAGATTTGTAGGGGGCTTACGTCCTTTATGTCCTCACGAGGAGAAAATAGTATAACAAATAGTACATGATAAAAATATAAAATTCCTACTTGACCACAGTTTTTTAATCTCATCCTAGAAGGTTCGGATCCTCTTTGTGAGGATTTCGGAAATTTTCAAATTACATATGTTTATCGTACATCATGAGGTCAAAAATTATTATTAATTTTTTTTATTTAAAATTTAATACAAACAGTACCTGACAAAATGTATGATGAACATATGTGATTGAAGGATTCCCGAGATTCTCACAAAGAGGACCCAACAAGGATCCGCTCTCTAGAAGGACGAAAGGTCAACAAAAAAACTGTTCAAAGCCAAAAAAATTTTGAATGACTGACATGCCGGTGGACTATACATGCTAAATTTCGTTACGTGAAATTGGTTCTGCAAGACTGCAATCAATGGCTCACTAAAATGCAACCATATTCTCTTGTACAAAAACTTATTCACTTGAACCACACTCATAAAAGATCAAAAAGGGTTTAGGGTTTTTGGACATGTCGATCTCAGATCTTCTGTACACTGCGCGTTCCAATCAGTGATGGTTCTAGTTTGTTGGATTTCTGAGCTCTGGTACAACAATGTTGAGAAGTTAGGAGTTATGAGGCTTTCCCATCTCCTTCCCTCCTACTTCCGCGCCTAGGCGTCTTCTCCTCCTCCTCCTCCCACACCAATTGGTGGGCAACCTCTCTTCCTGAATTTCGTGAAATCTCCATCGCAAACTTGGAACTTGGCCTCTTATGAGGTCATTTTCGTTGATTTGAAGCTAGATTCGTGGCTTGTGTAGGATTTGTGATTTTTTGGTGGGTTGAATTCATCTTCTCCGATTAGCTTCCATGGAAAAATTACTCTCCTCGACCTTATTTGTGGCGGTGCTGCCTTACTTGGTCAGATCAATGGCGGTTCAGTCTTGCTTGACTTGTGGTAGCTGTGGATCTTACTAGAAACGATATGGTTGTAGGCGTTCTTTGCCTAGGTATCCTAATCCCTATTATCGAGATAGTCAATCGATGGATTCTTCTCGGATTAGTGTAGTTTTGATTAGTGTTGATTTGTTGTTTACGCTACTTTAATGCGTGTTGTCTCACCTAGCTAATGATGTGGTCTTGCCAATCAACGATGACTTGACGTGATCTCGCTTGCTAGTAATGCCATTGTGTGTGCCTTAGTGTAAGTCTGTTGCGTGTATCATTTTTGTGGCAGATTTGTACTGGCAGTGTCTATGGTAGCAATGTAAGGATTAACTCATTACGTTTGTTTGTGCAAATTATCTCCAAAGCAATGTATTATTTACATGAAAAATATACTCACGTGGCTCCCATTATAATCGTTCTTATTGATGAATGAAATATCGCTTATCACGTCTTGTCAAAACGACACATAATTAAGATCCCAAAGGCAAAGAGCCTTTGCGATGTAATTATAGTTTAAAAAGGTTTTTCGATGAACTTAACCAAGTTAACATGTCTCACTAAATTTTGATGCCTGTGGCTGCCTAAATTGTAGAGGTAGGCCGGGCCCAGGAGACTTCCCTGTTGGATTAGAACTGGTTCAAGGTGTCAAGAGGTTGGGATCTGTTTGTTGGTCCAAGTGATAGGCGGGGTACTTTGTTTAGGTCCGTTTTGTAAAAGCACTTATGTTCCATAGTACTTTAAGAAAAAACACTTTTGTTAGAAGCACAGCAAAAAATTTTAAACTAAAAATTAAAATGTTTCCAGCAAATGCATTTAGAAGCACCCCTCCCCTGAAAAAAAAATAAATAAATAAAAAATCTCTACATGTTCTTGCATAAGTCATACATAATTTTATCTTTTTCTCAAGCGTTTCGAAAAATGCTTTTGACATGAAGGAATATAAATCAGCGCTTAATATGGGTCGAGTTTTCAATGTTGTGGAATATACAATGTCATAAGTGTTTTAGTCGTTAGAATTGATCTACAAATGTTTATATCTTTTGTTTTTAATCTCAATCATTCATTTTTTGTACCACTTAATGTTACGTTTCATTAAAAAAAAGAAGAAGAAAGCTTAATATGTTACGTAATCAAATAAGCATGTTAACAACCAAAAAAAAAAAAAAAAAAACAAACACATGAAAGGTCTGAAAATTGGTGACTTAGGTGTCTAGTGATCTGTTTAAACAAATTTTGAGGTAACCTATGGCTAATTCATATTTAAAAAAAAAAAAAAATTACAAATAGCAAAAGCAGTACTTAAATTCTTCTTTTAACCTTGTGTTAAGTATACAGAAAAAATTGTATTTAATTGTTATTGTGCCCATCTATTATTTTTTAGACAGTTATGACACTATAAACTCATTTGTAAGTGCTTTCAAATGATTGGAAGTGTTTTGGTGAAAATATTTTTTGAACCAATCCTTGTAAGTAAAAACGCAAGTAAGTCATGAAAAAACACTTGAAGTCTTTTTGGACACAAAATATTTTTTCTAAGGTGTAGTCAAATTAGGATTTGGTGGGATTTTAATAGGTTTTAAAATCAAGATGTGTTCAATTAGAATTTTGAAACAGTTTGAAAACATGGTGTAGTCAAATTAAGATTTGGGAGATTTTAAAGAATACATCAAAATACATGGGTAGTCAATTAAATTTTTTTACAAGGTCCACTCAAGTCTAGATGTAGTAAGAATCCTAAATATTTGCTAGGATTTCAATGAATGGTGGATTTTGATGGATTTAAGAGTGAGTAGTATAAATATCATATGCCATCAAGAATCCTATCCTTCCCCTTCCGATTTCTTTTCACACAGAGGAAAAACCCATTCTCATATCTCATACTTCATCTTCTTCATACTCATCCATTATGGATATTTTTTTAACAAGTTCAAATTCGTAAACAAATACTACGAATTGTAGGTTTTACTGAGTTTATCCCTTAAAAAAAAAAAAAAAAAAAAAAAAAAAAAAAAAATCTCAAATCCTTAATTCAAAATCCTCTTTCAGTGTCTACACTTGAGTTCTTCAGCATCTCAAGAGCATCCTCAACTCTCCCCTCTCCGCACAACCTTCCAAGTATCACATTGGAAGTCACGGTATCAGCTCTGTCGACTTTGCCACCATTGAAAAACCCATTAACCAAAATGTTGTAAACTAGGACATTGGGCAAAATTTGGTTCTTTGAGATCATACATCCATTGCTTTTGTGAGTCTTCCATTTTCAGAGACCACCCAAGAGAGCTGACTACCTAATCAAATTAGGGTAAGCAATTTTGGACCTTTTCATTTCCTTATTTCCTTCAGAACCCCAGAAGTATAATCTAAGATCCCCATTCTTGCAATGGTGCTCAACCAAGATAATGCATCTCAACTCTGAAGAGAATGAGCAACGACGGAAAAGAAAAAAAAATAAAAAAATTAGGGTTTCAATTGCAGAGAGTTGGATATGTTAATCCCAGCTGTTGGATTTCATTAAAAATGCTTTTTAGTGTGATTCTCAATTTTTACAAAATCCTAAGAAATCCAAAAAAGAATTCATACATATCTGTAATAGAAATCCATGTAAAATCTGTTGAAATCCATATGAAATTGTAAAGTTTATTAAAATCCTTTAAAATCTGTCACCTACAAAAAATCCATTAAAATCCTCTGAAATTCAAATTGACTACACCCCTTAAAATCACTTTTAGTCATTTTAAAAGTATTTCCAAATGAATCATATATATACAGAACCTCATTTTATAGTTTGATTATTAAAGTGTTTCACATTAACATCATCAAATCGAAACTCCAAATTCAAACGATGGAAAGGAACAAGATTTGGACTTGTATTGCTTTAGATCGAAATTTAGACCTTAGGCCATCTCCAACCGAAGGGTCTAGAGGGCCGAAAATAGCCCGAAAATCATCTTTAACCGAGGGTTAGGGCAAAGGGCTCGTGTGCCTCACAGAATTTGAAAGGGCCAAAGGGCTGGCCCAATTCAGCTAGCCAACCAGCCAGCCCCAGGCTGGCCAGAAATTTAAGAATTGCTGTTGGATATAACCGACAGTATTGTTATTAATCATGTCGGTTATATCCAACAGGAATTCTTAAACAATTTTTTGAATCCAATGGCTAGCTGACGACAGTTACCGTTGGATTCATTTTTTTTTTTATTTTTTTTTGGTTTTTTGGGCCAATTTTTTATTTTTTTTATTTTTATAAATTCTTAAAAATTCTAATTTTTTCCCCTATAAATACCTAAACCATTCGTTCACCATTCCTCACAAATTTTTTACCATTCCTACGCCATTTCAATTCTCATATTTTCTTACCTCTTTCAAAAACATTTCCTTCAATTATTTTCAAATGGCCTCGTCTACAATAAAAGGTAGGGCTTGGATCAAAAAAGAAGATGAAGCTCTTTGCATGGCTTATAGATGGGTGTCGGAAGATAATGTGAGGGGGACTTCTCAAACAAGTAAAGGTGTTTGGACTCGTATGTCTAAAAAATACTTAGAGTTCTACGAATGCACCACTCCACTGAATGTCCGAAATCACGAGAGTTGTTCTTCAAGATGGAAGAAACATCTTCACCCAAGTTTGAACAAATGGCATCAAGCACTATTAGCAGCCGCAAGTAGACATGAAAACGGCGCTAACTACTACGACGAAGTAAGTGTTTTCACAATTTACTTTAAATATTTAATTATATTACATTTAATTTCATGAATTACTTTCCTTTAATTTTTGTAAATACATTTAATTATATTGCATTTAATTTCATAAATTAATTTCCTTTAATTTTTTGTAATTATATTTTCTAGGTAAGCCAAACAGAGGAATTGTATATGGATGGTAGTTCGAAACCCTTTCAGTTTCACAGTTGTTGGGAAATTGGTAAGGGGTAGGTGTTATTTGTGAAGATCCACCTCAACATAGAGTAGGTCCTACCCCGGTGTTCGGAACTGCATCCTTAATTGCAAATATGAATGAAGATGGATCTCCTACCATTCAGCAAATAAGGGTAGAAAATCCATCTTCGAGTGAAGGTTCCATACCTAAGGCTATGAGACGAAACAAGGTAATAAGGTTGAAGGAAAAGGGGAAGGCAAATGATGATTACGCCGCTCAACTAGAAATGGCGGCCTCATTGCGATTAATGGCAGAGCAAACTGTCCTTGAGGTGGAAGAAAGGAACCGTAGGCATGAACAACGGGCCAAACAAATACATGAAGAGATACATGAAGAGATGGATGATAAGAATATGAAAATGAATACTTCGAATTACACTCCAATGAGTAAGACCTATTTTGATAGGAAAAAAGAAGAAGAAGAAATTATGACCCGGCTCTAACTATACTCCTACAATGGTGAATGATGAAGATGATGTTGATTATGGATATTAAATTTAAGTTGTTGTAGTTTTTAAATTTAAGTTGTAGTTTTTAAATTTAAGTTGTTGTAGTTGTTAAATTTAAATAATAAATTATGTTTGACACTATGACTCTTTGGACCTCGGTTGGAGACAGTTTTTTGTGATAGGACTAAAATGAGCCCTATGACCCTTTAACCCTCGGTTGGAGATAGAGTCAAATATGACCCTGTATTGTTTATTAAAATATTAATTTCTTGAAGAGCCTGATGACTAAAACGAACCATTTGATCAGCCCTTGGTTGCAGATGACCTTGAGATTCAACACAATTTGACATTGGAAAAATCGTGGAGTTTCGTTTTGGAACACAAAAGGGAAACAACAACAACAACAGCAACGTAAACACAGCCAATCACAATCCAGGTGCTAAAATCCTACTCACACATTGTTTACAGAAATTTACCAACCTACCCTTTCTCCTTAGTAGGTCAAACTCCAAACTCCGAGGACTCATCCGTCAATTCAAACTTAAACTCCATTTAGACCACTTTCGCTCTCTTAGGGCAGGAATCCTGTGCTTTTCGGGACAAAAAGCCAACTGTCCTGAAAGCTTTCCCCTCTCAGTAAACCGCCATCGTGTGGGTGCACGATTCTTAACGTGCACACTCATATCTTAGTCTTCCCCAGATCCCCTTCACGTACACTGCTTTTCTCTGTTAAACAGATTGCTCTTCTCACCCCCATGATTGATCCGTGCACACAGTTCCGTGAACCCGCCTGTAACTCGACCGCATTTGCCATATGAAGGCCCCTGCTTCTTCCATGGCGATGTCGAATTGGGTTTTTGTGTTTTCGATTGTTGTCTGCTTTTTCGCATCTGGGTCGCTCGCAATTGAGAATTTTCACCAGGCGTAAGTGATTTTTGTGATGCAAGTTCTGATTTTTTTTAATCTAAAGTTTGGTGTTTTTTCTGTTTTTGCTGATGGGAGAAATCTGGTGCCAATGGGATTAGCTATAAACAGCTTTGGCTTTTGGCTTTTTTGAATAGTTGTAGTTGAATTTTGATCATGGTGAACAATATTGCAATGCAGTTATTATGCTTAGTGAATAAATTTTGAAACTTTTGTTTTAGATCTGGGACGGCGTTTGGTGATTCTAAAAACAAGTTTCAGAAACATGAGAAAGTTGGAAAAGTGCTTCCAAAATACTGAAAAGTTGGGAACTTTTAGCTTATTTGTGTCGTTTAGTGATTTGTTAACAGCATGAAGTATGTCAATGTGCTTCATATGAGCACTGTGTTTCTTTTTTGTAAATTTTTTTTATGAGCGAATTGTAGTGCGGTTATGTTAGTTTACTATCTGATAGTGTAAATTAGAATAATGCAGCAATGCGAGAGTGCCGGCCAATCACGAATGTTGAACATGATTTTAAGGTGCTCTAGATTGTGAAGGTTAAATATTGTTTTGCTATCGAAGTAGGTAGGATGTTCCTAAACACTAATGGGAGACTATAACGAGGGAAATAAAACATCATAAGAAACTATGCTCCCTGCCTCAATTGTGCGGTACTGTGAATCTTCGCATCATATTTTGGAAACCTTGTCGACCCATGAGTCACTTTATGCACCTTATTTTGAGATTACATGCTGCCTAACCATTGTTGCTGTTTTTCTGCCATTGTTATGCACATCGTATGTGGCTAATGTTTGTGCAATATTTTACATACAGATTTCCTATTGTGGAACCTGATCCTGGTCATACAAAACTTCGTCTTTCAAGGGAAGGGTTGGAGGCCATTGAAAGAATAACAAATCCAATTGCAGCTGTTGCCGTAAGACTTAAACCTGTTCTCCGTAGCATCTATAATTCTTGCGAACTTTACATTTTTAATTTCCAAACTCTGGATGTTTAGTTTTAGCTAGAGTTTAATGACCTCACCTTTGTAGAGGTGTAGTAGTATCATGTAGGCTAAAGGGCAGTGGTTTTCAGTCTCCATGCATACAAATATGACTAAAAGATTTACGATTAAATTTATTGTCCTACATTTCCCTGGGTAAAGCAAACTTTCTGTTCTCCGTGTACATCTTGATTCTATTCAAATGATTTTTTTTCTTAGGTTATTGGACCATACCGCTCTGGAAAATCTTTTTTGCTCAACCAACTGCTCTCCCTTTCTTGTTATGAAGGTGTAGTCTTTACTTCTATTAGTTATACTTCTATCGCCTTCTTCCTGTGGATCTTGTTTGATTAATCTTTATGCATTGGTTGTTGGTTTGAACAATATAACAACCTTTAAGTTTTATTTTTAAACGGTTTTCCCACAGGGTTTGGTGTTGGACACATGCGTGACACAAAAACAAAAGGTAAATCTTTATGCAACCTTGATATCATGGATGTGCATTATTGTTTTTTGAGAGATATATTTACGGTGGCTGTTTGCCTCTTACAGGGATTTGGGTATGGGGAACCCCAATAGAATTGGATATTGACGGAGTGAAAACTTCGGTTTTTTACCTTGATACTGAGGGATTTGAAAGTGTTGGGAAGTCAAACGTGTATGATGACCGGTAATCTCCAAGTCATCATGTAATCTTCAATTTTCCTTTGATGGTCATTCAGGTTATGTCTTCTGCTGGGTTTCTGAGTATTCTTTTGCAGGATTTTCGCTCTGGCAACTGTTATGAGTTCTGTTCTTGTTTATAACCTGCCTGAGACGGTGAGTTGCACAACATGTGATGTATTAGAAACATGTACTAGGTCCTTGGTCCATTATTGTTCAATCCCAGTTTGCCTTATTTGATATATCTCTATGGTTGTCATTTTCTGTAGATCCGTGAAGCTGACATTGCCAGGTTGTCATTTGCTGTTGAGCTTGCTGAAGAATTTTATGGAAGGTCCGCAGTTTGTTCAATCCTTGTTGTTATTATACTTAATTTGTTTTGCTATTATCAAAACTGACATGTTTGCGTCTTGGTTGCAAATTTCATGTCGCAAATAGAGTGAAGGTAAGTTCCAATCCCTTAAATCATTGTCCCTGGCATGTATTATCTCGCAATAATTTACACATGTGAATAGTTGGATTGTTTTGTAGGGACAAGATGTTGCTTTTGAACCTGCAAAGCTATTGTGGCTCATCCAGCGTGATTTTTTACGTAAGTTTGAGAAATGCCTATAGCATGTTTGTTCAAGTTAAATATGAGCAACATATAAGTTACAATGACAGTCTACCGAGATTAGTCTTCTCACCTATCAACCCTTTTTCCTAGCTTCCAGCACAGTGCTCATGAATTGACATTGTGGTGTTTATTCTGCAGAAGGGAAATCTGTGCAACAAATGGTTAATGAAGCTCTTCTTCGCGTCCCTAACAATGATGGTTAGTGTTTTGTTTCCTCCCAGTATGCATCCTTGCAAAAGATCTGTCTTTACTTCTTACATAAATGCAGTGCAACTTATTTATTTGTTTGTCTATCATGGATTTAATAGTGGGTGCTTTGTGACATTGCAGGCAACAAAAACATTGATATGGTATTTTCACCTTATATTCTCACTTGCCGGCATTTCTGCTGAGATATTGCTGTTCACGGATTGAAAGCGAACCCTTTTTGTGTGTCTTTATCAGGTTAACCAGATCCGAGATTCTTTGGCTATTATGGGTGATAATAGCACAGCCTTCAGTTTACCACAAGTATGGGTTTTCCTATTTTCAGCAGTTTTTGCACTCATTTTCTTGGCTTTATGTTTTAGTTGGGAGGCTGTTCAATGAAGCCTCTCAGCATTACACATTTACTGCAAATCCCTAGACTTTTTTTGTTAAAAATGGACAAAAATGTTGTGTCGAGTTCCCTTGACGTGGGCATGTTTTGGACAAGCTTTATTTTTGACCCATGTGCAATAGTTTATGATTTCTTAGTTGCTATGTATGCTATATGGTTATTTCAACATTGAGTAAGACACTTGAGTTCACTTTTGATAAAAATAAGCGTCGTTCTAACCTATACAATATAATCCATAATATTGTAATATTGTGCTTGTATTATAATAAATTTAAACTTCCCTTTGCTATAGATATATTTTCTATTTGTTTGTCAAATGTTTTGATTCTGTGGTGATTCCGAACTTTCAAACAGCCTCACCTTGAGCGAACGAAACTCTGCGACATGAAGGATGGTGAGCTTGACCCGATGTATGTTAAGAAAAAGGAACAACTAAAACAGCTTGTTTCTAGTATCATCCGTCCAAAGATTGTGCAGGGAAAAACTCTAAATGGAAAGGAGTTTGTATCTTTTCTGGAGCAGGTACCTGTTATATTATAATGTTGGTTGGTTAAAATCAGCTAAGATAGGAGAATCATTAAGTTTCATTACAGTTTATGTTGTGTTGCATCCCATCTATAAGGTATTTAAGAGAACTTAAAGAAAGGATCCTAGCTACAATCGTTCTTTTAGTTTATTTTGTGTTTTTTTTTATTTTTTTTATTTTTTTCAGATTCTTGAAGCGTTGAACAAGGGGGAGATCCCATCAACAGGTTCTCTGGTGGAGGTTTTCAATAAGGGTATTCTTGAGCGATGCTTAAAGCTGTACCATGAAAGGATGGAAAAACTCAGTTTACCTCTCGTAGAGCAATCTGTGCAAGAATACCATGAACGGTCCATGGAGGAAGTGATGAAACTTTTTGAGGATCAACATTTTGGCCGTCACCATGCAAAGAAGTCAGTCGAGCAACTTCAAGAAGAAGTAGACAAGGTATATTAACTTTGTAATAGTAGCTCTAAACCCGTCTCCGAGTCATGTATTTAGTCTCTGCCTTAACATGCCAAGTCGTTTTACCTATTTTTTTGGCACCCTCACTTGCACCAGCTACACATCCTGCAAATATATTAACATGACTTTGCTGCTTATACTCTGCGAATTTGTTTAGGTGTTTAAGAATGTGGTCATGGCAAATGAATATCAATCTTCAAAGCTCTGTGAGGCATTGTATACCAGATGTGAGGATAAAATGGACCGGCTTCAAGTTCTCAGACTTCCTTCCATGGCAAAATTCAACGCAGGTTTCCTGCAGTGCAACCAAAGTTTTGAGCAAGAGTGTGTTGGACCTGCAAAAGAGAACTATGAGGTTCGCATGATGAAGGTCAGGCATACGTTGTGTTCTCCATTTTCTTTTTCCTCGTCTTCATTTTCTCTCTGCTGGGTGCAAAAACTCATTTGTACGATGTATATGATTTGATTTGCAGATGTTGGGGAAGTCACGATCTCTATTTATAAAAGAATACAATCACCGACTCTTCAATTGGTTGGTCACCTTCTCCCTTGTCATGGTGGTCGTTGGCCGGTTTATCATAAAGTTTATATTGATTGAAATCGGGGCCTGGATCATGTTCATCTTCTTAGAGACATACACGAGGATGTTTTGGTCTGCAGAGTCTCTCTACTACAACCCTGTGTGGCATGTAATAGTAGCCACTTGGGAAACACTCGTTTACAGTCCCGTCCTTGATCTGGACAGGTAACAAAACTCTTCTACTCCTTAGTCCTCAGGATGTTGCTTGAGTTGCAAGTGAAGTTGTGTTTTAATTTGTTCTTTGTTTGAGGCAGATGGGCTATTCCAGCCGGTGTCTTGGTAGCTCTGTTCATACTATATTGGCGGTGTTACGGAAGAAGGAAACACGGGTCCGGATGGATCTTACCCTTGTACAATAATCACAAAGGCGGCTCAAATCGCCCGAGATCAGATTGAAGAAACAGAGAGGATGCTTGATATATACTTTGTCTCGGGCGATTTTGTCTATTTTTGTACACAAAGCCCGGCCGGCAGGCCTAGCAGCCAGCTCTTTTGGTACTGAAATGTCAGATTCATTTCACTCTCCAATTGTGAAGAGGTGAAGAATCAAAAGGACAGCTCGTATAGGTCTAATTACTGTAACAATTCCAAATTGTTTGTACTGCAATTATTTTTTAATTAATTATTTGAAGTAGCCATTTAAACTGGATTTGTATAACACTAGTGTTTCAAAAAGAGAGGATATCAAAAAACAGAATGAAATGTTCACTTCAGATAAGGGTTTTCATTTTCCCGCTCTTTATTGATCAAACCGAGCACATTGACGTTTAGGATTCATACTGCTGATTTTACTTAGTGTAATAAGGCTTTGTTGTTGCTTTATTGAACAAATTGATGTTGTATTGAAGACCTTGTTGAACATATGAGATTTCCAAATATCAATACTTAAAATAATTAACATTATCTTGTTATCAAAATATGAAGATTCAGTCAGCTTCGGATATTAAAAAAAAAAAAAAAAAAAATCTGACCATTATTTTTAACTCGGTTTTGTACTTAAAACAATTATTTTATTTTTATTACAAGCAATAATATTACTCTAGGCTAGAATAATGGGAGGACCATGATTTGAAGAATAAGGCCATATCCGACGCGTCAATATCTACGAACTTAGCTCTGTGTTTGCGTAATAGATTTCCAAGAAACTGCCTCGTACATGCCATAACAGACTAATTCACGCATTGTTCCTTGAAATTAATAATGTCAACATGAAAATGGCAACCCCAAATATACGCAACACGTAGAGGTATAAAGAGTGCGCGACATGCCCTTTTGCGATACCGAATAAAACTGTGAAGAAATGAAAGAATTTGAAATGTGTCTCATAGCCGTTGGCTCTGTGATTGCAGTCGTAATTGGTATTTTTGGGGTGCTTTCTTGCTGTAGTACAGGTAACAAGAAGAAGCAAACAAGCCAAGCCACCGTCGTGCCTTCTTCGGCTCAAAAACCTAACCGCGGCGATGTTGAAAGAGGCGAAGGTGGTGGACAGAAAGATGGTGGGATGGTCATTCTGGCTTTGGCTACTGCAGCTGTTGCAACTTCCGTAGCTAGTAATGTGATCGGCGGAGATAGTGGCGGTTGTGGCGGGGGCTGCGGCGGCGGTTGTGGCGGTGGGGGCTGTGGTGGTGGAGGCTGTGGCGGAGGAGGGTGAGGGTGCTTGTGATTGGATCATGTTATACTATCTCTTTTTAGGGGTTGCTTGTTGTACTATTTCTTCCCAATTATAAATAAACTTAAAATGAGAAAACATTTAAAAGAAATTAGCGAGACATAAGAAAAATATGTAAATACAAAAGTTTCCAAAAATGATTGTACCGAAATATATTAAGATTTGTTTGCAATCGAAACGTCTGTATCGAATTATATTATGATGAATTAATGTACCTAAATATTTGTACTGAATTGTCTGTACCAAACTATATTATAATGAATTTGTGTACCTAAATTTAAATGCCACAATCATAGGAGGTGTTATCTATACCAGTTTAGAATTTTTTTTTTTTTTTTAATACATGTGATAGTTTACACTATATTAATCTAAAATAAACGAAGAAAATTTCAAATTAACGAAAAGTCCGTGGTACTGTTCATTTTAACTAAAAATTACATTTTTACACTAAAAAGTCAATCATGGTACTATTCATTTTATCCTTTATTTTATCTTTATCGTTAAAAATCAAAGTTTTTAAACCATTTTCATTAGTTTTCCTGAAAAAGAATTCACGGGCCAAACAAGAGATTTCTAGAGTCTGCACAATTTTTAGCAAAGGAATACCCTCTAACGGAAAAATTGAATCAAAGCTCCCATTCGAAGAAATAAAAGTGGCCTTCTCTGCCAAAGCCATCTTGTCAAATCACCGCTCATATAATAATAAAAGAAAGGGTGTGCTATTCACACATCCTATTTTACTTCTCACATATTTTTTTAATTTTTGGCTATCGGATCAGATAAATTTCAAAAACACACTACCCTGCCCAATATCAATTTAGACTTTTAGCGCAATATCTGAAGATTCAGTTAACTAAATCAATTTATATTACTAATTGCTTGCATGATAAATTCCAAGAAATTGCTATATGCATAAGTATGGCTTGCATGATAAATTCCAAGAAATTGCACCAAAAGTCAACTTATGATTGGAAGAAAAATGTTGAATGACAAACTTGACGCATTACCTCCCACAAATTAGTAAACCCTAAAGAAATTAACAGCAACTGTGAACTTCCGCATAAACGCCCTTAAAAAATGTCTAACATAATGCATGCACGATCCAACCCCTAACATCCGCAATACGAACCGTGTATATATAAAGAACGCGCAGCATGCCCCTTTTCCTGTGGAGGATAATTGTGAAGAAGTGACTCATTTGCGCAAACTCTCGTAGCCGAAGGCTTATTCGGGGTTGCTGCATTTATTTGGTGTCTTTGCTTTCTACACGTCTAATAACAAGAATCGTAAAGCAAAACGAGCCACCGCGGTGCCTCATTCTGGTCAACGAGCTTCCGGCCACCAGAACAGGCTCTAAGGGGGTGCAAGTGGTGCCACCGCACAGGGTCCCCAAATCAGAAGGACCCCAATTTTTCAAATTTGCATGCATATATGTATATATAGTACTATGTGCAAAATAATACAAACTTGAGTCTTAGCGAAAATGGTATTACTGCTTTTTTACATTGGCCTAGGGGATGGGTTTGAACCTCATCTCCATTATTTTTTCAAAATATTTTTATTAAATGCATAAACTTCAACAAAATAATATAAAAATTCCACACAATCACACGAAAATTCGAACCCTTACCCTCTAAATTCACTTTCGCACAGGACCCTGCCGGCCACGATGTTAAGTGGAGGAACTGTTTTGGGAGGAGATGGTTTTACTTGCTACTGCAGCTGCTGTAGCTACAACAACTAGTGACGTTGGTGGCATCAGCGGTGGTTGTGGTGGAGGTGGTGGCGGTTAGCTGCAGTTGTGGACGATGAAACTCCACACCAGTACATAACTGGTGTAGCATTCCTTAGTACACAAAGCTAAAACAGGAAGTGACAGACGACGGATTAAACCAAAAAAGCACCCCATGCATATTTAAAAGCCCCCTCTGTTCATCAATCTAATTAGACGAGCAATGCACCTACTGAACACAACAAACAGTTTTGCGCGGTGAGGCCATTAGATCTAAATCTTTGTTGCATAAGAAAATCTCTCACGCTTGGGCTCATTTTTAGTATCCCTCCTCATTAGGCGTGCAAGTTGGATAGAAACATATATGCGATTCCAACCGACTCCGAGTTGAAAATTTCCAAAATACTCCGTGTGATTTAAATTCCAAATCCAAAAAAGTCTGAAAAAATTGGATAGGAATTGGAATGTATTTAATATTCCGAGTTCGATCTGAAATTACACAGTTAATTATGTACTTACTGACTTTGGATTTGTAATACAAGGTACTCTAATATGTAACTTATTTTTCAATTACAACTCCCTTGAATATATTACATACAAAACAAATGAGAATTTGATAACTATTCCAGCACAAGTGTTTTTACCAATTAACTCTTCCAGCACGACTGCAAGTATTAATCTGTTTGCGTGGGAACCCAACAGTTAGTTCACTTCTTTCAGAGGTATATTGGCGAAAAACCATACCATAGTATCCCTCACCAAACCAAGTTTAGGCGAATAAGCAACAGCTTCTACTCAAATCTCCGACGAACAATGGTTTCCGTCCGAACAAGGCCTCATAGTCTAATTACTGAAGTACATAACAGCGGAAGGATCCCAAAACCTTGATGATTGAGACGACGAATAAATAGAAAATTTCAAATTATCGTCTATAAAAATGTAGCTGTTCCATTTCCATTGATATGATCGAGAGTGATCCTTTAATTGCTTGTGAGTCCAAATGGGATTGATCTCCTGCAAGAAACAAATGAACCTTGTCCTTCACTGTAATCCAGCTGCAGCCTGGACTCTTCCTTATCCCCTTTGATTTTTTGGTCATCATCACTTGGTTTCCATCCTTCATTTTCCCTAAAGTAGAATATAAATTAGACAAGACCACATAAGGGGTCGCGTCATCAGGCTCCAATCTGATTAGCTTCCGAGTTGCAAGCAGTGCAAGATCAAGACATAAATGAGTCCTGCTAGCACTAAGAAGAGCTCCCCAAACCCCGGTATGGGGCTCAAATGGCATTGAATGAATCAAATCGACAGCTTCATGTAGCAAACCAGCTCGACCAAGGAGATCAACCATGCAAGCGTAGTGATCCGGTCCTGGTTCTATATTGTGTTCCAATTTCATCGAATTAAAATACTGCCATCCTTCTTCTACTAGTCCCACGTGGACGCAGGCTGAAAGAACACCCAGAAAGGTGGTTTGGTTTGGCTTGCAATCTTCATTCTGCATGCTCTGAAATAAGTTAAAAGCTTCTTTCCCAAACCCATTTTGTGCAAACCCTGTAATCAATGAGTTGAATGAAACAGTATTGGGCGAAGTGATACTTCTGAAGATCCTATCGGCATCAACAGTGTTCCCACACTTTGAATACATAGAGACCAGAGAATTTTGAACGGATAATTCAAACTCCATATCCATCTTAAATGAAAGAGCATGGATCTGCATCCCCTCGTTTATACTGGCCAAACTGGCAGAAGCACTGAGTGCACTGCTCAAAGTAAGGGGATTGATCCTGATTTCCTCTCGACGCATCTGAATAAACCAAATGAGAGCCTCTTCATATTGCCCATTATTTACAAAACCCGAAATTATGGCAGTCCAGGCAACATCATCCTTCTCAGGCATCATTTTGAACAACTCCATGGCTTTCTCAGTCATCCCTTTGCAAGAGAATCCCGATAACATGGTCGTCCATGATACTATATCCTTTGCAGGCATCACCTCGAACAATCTAAAAGCTTCTTCAGTTTCAGCACATTGAACATAACCCGCAATTAAGGAATTCCAGGAAACTACATCTTTCTTGTTCATCATATTAAATACCTTAGAAGCTTCATCTATACAACCAAATCTACAATACATAATGATAACAGAATTTCCTAAAAAGACATCATAGTCAAACCCCTTACGAGAAACTAACCCGTGCATCTGAATCCCTTCTCGATATCTATCAATACTGCCACAAGCTTCGAACATTACAGCCATTGTAGTGCTATTGACCTTCACTAGCCCTTCCCTACTCATATCCAAGAACAATTCAAACCCGGCTTCGAAAATTCCCATCTTCATATACCCATCAATCAGTGCTGTCCAAGTAACCACATTCCTCTCCAGCATCTGATCAAACAAATTTCTAGCATCAACAATCCTTCCCATTTTGCAATACCCATCAACCATACAGCTCTGAGAAACCACATTGCTATTTACCATACCCTCAAAAACTCGAACTGCGTCTTCAGTTCTTCCAACCTTCAAATACCCATTTATCAAAACATTTGAACAAACCGGTTCCCGCCACCTTACTGGCATTTCACAGTAAAGCTTCTCAGCCTTGTCAAACATCCCCGCCTTTACAAAACCCGTGATCATGGCACTATAAGACACCTCATTGCGCTCCGGCATCCCAGAAAACAACTCAAAAGCTTCACCTACCGTACATTTATTTCTAATATAAGCCGTGATCATCGCATTATACGATGCTATGTTTCGTTGGGGAATTTCATCGAACAGTTTACGTGCTTTGGAAGTTTGGCCATTTTCGGCATATGCAGTGAGCATAGCAGTCCAGGAAATAGTGTTTTTCTCGGGCATGCGGTTGAATACTGATTCGGCTTGTTTGATATCACCATTTCTTCCGTTTTGGGTGATCTGGGAATTGCAGTAAACAAGAAAGCTGCTGGCTTTTCTGCTTTTGGACACGCTTTGGGGTTTTGAACAGGCTTGAGTGGACAGATACGAGCAGTGGATCTTACAACGCGAAAAGCTACAATTGGAAAAGTACTTATGGAAAATGCTGGTTTTGAGTATTGTTGGCATGTTTTGAGTTGACACACCACATGATCTCAATTAGCAAACTTGTATTTAATCTAATGGGCAAAAATCCATGTTAATAATCTTGAACTAGTTGCCTAGCCTCAAAAGCCCAACTCTTGTTTTGATGGGCATGTTGGCATTGTCCTAGACCCAATGATCTGAATAGGCTTAAAAGTCCTGGCCTGATTGAGATGAAAGTTGGGTTAGGTGGCCCGATTGAGATGAAAGTTGGGTTAGGATTGTGAATTTGATTGGCCCGGCTCTGATATCATTTCAAATTATCAGAGAAATGGGTCAAATATCAACTTTTAACAACATCAATATTGTCCTTAACTTGGTAGTTACCACCTGCATAGTTCAACTGGTGTGAGGTTTATCACAAAAGTCTCCCTATTGGTTGCATTGGGTTTAAGATATTTAAACTCTTTTTTCTCAGAGATATGGTTTATGTGAGATATCTCAACATGCCCTGTCACGTGAGAGACAATTAGTGGGTCACACGTGGGAGATCCATACATCGAGAATCATGTGGAGCCAAGGGGACTCACCCTAGGCCAAGGGACCCACCATCATCGCACGGGGCCAAGGGAACCCACCCATTGCGTGCAGTATGGGCCCGCTCCCTAACTCTGATACCATGTCAAAGTATTAGAGTGAAGGAGCAAAGGCCCACTTTCAACAACATCGATATTGTCTCCAACTTGTTAATTACTACTTGCAGAGTCCTATAAGTGTGAGGTTTTATCACAAAAGACTTCGATGTTAGTTGAAGTAGGATTAAGATATTTAAACTCTTCTTTTATCATAAATACGGTTGATATAGGATATTTAACAATATTGAGCTTCGCTCATAATGGAAACAAACAAAATCTTTAGCATTAGCATGTTCGGCTCTTAAAGTTAATGAAATTTCAATAGAAGCGAAAAAAAAAAAAAAGACCTAATATCAATCTCCTTCTAAAATTAATGTCAAACTGAAGATGGTCAATCTAACCTTAGAACAAATGTAAACGTGATTCTTCAAAAGAAAAATCACAAGTATGACCTTTTGTTCAAGAATTTTATAATATAGTTCCATATGTCTCGTGAAAGAATACGGTTGCTCACAAGTTTGACGAATCAAACATACCAACTTAATTCTTATCTAGCTGAATATAAACTTTTCTTGTTACTTTCACTGTCAAGCTCCAACTAACTGATTTATAGCCCTTACAAAAACGCAAACCTTTGCACTAGGAACCCCAAAATTTTATATATCGAAAATTTTACGATATGAAATTTCTTTTGTTCTTTCTAATATCGAAATCCAAATGCATCCCACCAGGCTATCCTTATCCTATCATGCATCTAACCCAATTTTCACTCTTTCATTCTCTCAATATAATTTTGGAACGCATGCATGCACATAAACAAAACAACATGTGTATGGGGTTTAGTAATTATCTAACCAAGTGATGTTTTTTATGTAGCCAATTAATCAAATAGTTTAAAGTACTCCCATTGCACTGATTTAGCATAATATTTACTACTATCCATTCCCCTTAGTCTCCTAATTTGTTCTTTGCTTTTTAAGTTGTCGGCAGAAAGAAACAATGATATATCAAGGTCGGTTGACAGCTTTGGAAACTTTTTAAATCCAAAGGTAGAACATTTTACCTTCATCAAGAATACGACACATGTTGATTTATTTTTTCTGTTTTTTATTATCGTTGATCATTTAGTTGAAATGAATAATTAACATCACTCTTATGCAACTCAAATTTTTTAACAGACTAATTCGTGTAAAATTAGAATCAAACTCCAATTTCAGAACTACTTAAGAACGCATTAACCCTTCAACTGCAAACTAGAACTTTCTTTAACTCGAGCAAGTGGATGACAAATCAAGATTACGATTAATCAAAATGATTATACTTTAATTAATTGGCGTGGTGCCTGCCTGCTGTAACGTGTTGATGTCTTGTCGGTAAGCATATCGCTTGGGTGGGGATTCGTATTCACAGGCCACTAATAGAGGTTGAGGGAGATTTTGGGATCTGAATTCCACCAAAATTGATGTGCTGGCACCACATGCACCGTAGCCTGTTGGATGGTCGATCAAACATGTTTCACTAATTGGTATCCATGCATTTTGTCAGCATCTTCCTCCAACCATATCTTTGACTGACAGCCCCCTCGAGTGTTTGATCAGATAATTGCATCTCTTATAATGTATCTTTTATCTTAGAGGAGCCAATGAAATTAATAACAATAAATTATACAAGTGGATAATATTGAAGTAAGAGAAAATTGAACACGAGACTTAAGATGTAAGACTAACTTACTTACTTTTTATTTATTTATTATTATTAAGAAGAAAGAAAGTTTGAAATTATTATAATAATAATTCAAGAGATGAAAAGTTTTGAATTCGGAACGTATGTGTGAAAACCCAATTCTTTATCTACTAAGATATTGAACCACATACAAACTCTGTTAATTACTTGGAGGATGATGCTAGAAAGACAATCGTTTTAGACCACATAATGTGACGGTTTATATTAGATTCCTTTTTTAGATCATCAAATATAAAATTCAATTATCAACTGCCACATCATATGATTTACAAACTAGACTCTAAAATGATAGTCTTCCTAATATTTTCTTTACTTGAATTACAAGATACTATAAGAAACTAGTGGATGTTCCATGTAATCAATACTCCAATGCCGCATTTACTAATCCGTAATCAAATTGAGAGGAATTGGATTGAGGGAGAATTGGATTGAGGAGGAATTGAAATGAGGTGGAATCAGAATCAAATTCTTGTTAAAGTTGTTTACTAAAACTATCTGGAATCGGAGTAGGAATGATGTTAAGTCCATATAAGTTGTTTACTAATTCACTTCAATCGGAATGAAAACTAAGTTGATTACTATATTGCCCTTACATAAATAAATTATTTTGATACTAATTAATTAAATTAAATTTATATAATAAAATTCATCTATATAAGCATATATAAATAGGTTTTATTTATTTATTAAGGGATGGCAAGAATAATGTTGAGTCCATGTAAGTTGTTTACTAATTCACTTGAATCAGAATGAAAACTAATTTGATGACTAAATTACCCTTACATAAATAAATTATTTTCATACTAATTAATTATATTAAATTCTTAATTAAATTTATAAAATAAAATTATCTATATAAAAATATATAAATAGGTTTTTTTATTTATTTATTAAAAATGACATAATGAGTGTCAAATGAAGGGCAATGTTGGGATAATAAGAAACAAGTGAGGGCATAATAGGAATAAAAGACCCATTCCTGATTCCCTTACCCTCAGGGAATTCAAATACCTCACAAAACTAGGGAATCCCGTTCCTCCAATTTCAGGAATTGGATTCCTTGTTTCGTGTGGGCTCCACCACTTTTTTTGATTCCTTAAGATTTAGTAAACACCGGAATACTCCGTAATCGGAATTCAATTCCCTTATCTTATTCCAATTACCCTTACGTAAACGTGTCACAAGTGCAGACAGATAACTCTATCCAAGAAAAAGAAAGTCAAATACTTGGACTAAATGAATAGTATTAGACCATGCTAGAAGAAACCCGTGGATATTCTACGTAATAGTGAGATACTAATTATAAAAAAAAAAAAAAAATTAAGAATAAAAATTTCTTTTTTTTATAAAAAAATTACCCCTGCATTCTTTTCAGCTAGTTTTGAACTTTTTTGTTTAGAGGGCATTTGTGTCCTATTAATTTTTGTGAAGCCTGTGACTCCAAATGGATTGCTGGCATTATATATTAGTATAAATTTGAGAAGTTTTTATGTGAAACACTTCTATCCATGACACTTTTTGTAAAAATAAAAACAAAACAAAATAAAAGATTTTATTGCAAACTTCTGCTTTTAAACTTTTTTTGTAAGTGTTTCTTGAAAAAGCATTGTAAAAAAGAGTTTTATAACTTAATTATTACATTAACTCGGAAAAAAATATATATATAATATAACATAAACGTATTCGGTTTACCTAGAATTTTTATTTTTTTTTAAATATTCCAAACACACACCTAGGTCTTTGAATAAAATTAAAGGGATATATATTGAGCACAGGTGGCAGCTAGTGGGTGAAATTTATATGATAAGATGTCTTCGTGCGAATATGCCCATGTTATCATGACTTGCATGCCTAGACTTGCATGCCTACTTATACATACATACATATATATATATATATATATATATATATGTATGTATGTATATATATAAAAGGCCTAACTTGTTTATAGTTTCATAACACTTGCAAATCACTTAGGTCTAATAACTTAGACACAAGTTCTAGACTTCCACCTTGCAATATTCCTCATTTCGTAGTTTCTTGCCAATTTGGTCTCTTTCCCAAATGGTTTCTTTGGCACCTGAAAACTTGGCATATACCAATATGGGTGTTAACCATAATTTCTCGGAATCATCAGTTGGAGTTGCATCATCAAACGTGAGCAATGCCCTACTCATGTCCTTGTTGGAAGAAACACAAGGTGGCGATCAAGATCACGACGAGGAACGGTTAAGCAGCCTGATCCGAGCTCTAGAGGTAGAGCTCGAGCCTACCACGAGTGAAGGTGATGGAATTTTCATGGATAATCTTCATGAATTTGGTAGCATTAACCAAGAGGATCATTTTCAGCTGTTCGATGTTGGATCTGTGGACGGTAGGGATTTCCAGGAAACAAACGCACCTGGGTTCGGTTGGATGGATATGGAAATATGGTTTTCTTCTTCACAGGGTACTGATGAATCAGTTGATTGGTACATGGATGATTCTTGTTTTGGTGACATCGATCGCATGTCTAGTTCTGGAGGGTCTCAGTACAATGGCTGCATTACTACAACTAATACTCCTTCTGAGGAAGATGGACACCAAAATCTGTGGCAGGAAACGTATGTTAATACAAGGATGCATATGTATAATTGAAACTTATTATTAATTAATTACATGTAACATCTAATTTATGAATATGTTTCGCGTCGCAATTTAAGTTGTTACAAGCTGATATCATCGAGAGATAACTAGTGGTAACATCAAGAATCGATATTGTTATTTGAAGGAAATCACAATCGGCCTTGCCAAATCACTGACAATAAATTAATAACAATGTTTTACTAATGTTACCAACAATAACTAAAATTATGAATAACTATCCCTGCCTATTTTTTTTTTCCTCTTTTAAAAAGGGGATAATTGGTGACGAACCACGTTTTATCCACCTTTTCTAGGCCCGAAGAAGGTTACTTGAGAATTTCACTATACATGTGGCCACGATTAAACAGATTCACAACTTACAAAATATCGAACCTAGAACCTCCTTTTTTTTTTTTTTTTTCTTCTTTTTCTTCTTTAGGGAGCTGTTGTTCGCACTTTATTATTGACGTCTAGAAAGAAAACTGCAAGCCGTATCTTTAATTAATTATTTTGGTGTAGTTTGAGAAAATTGGCCGAGTTATACCGCGTGGTAGTTTGGTTACTCCTAAATTTTTTGTTTAATGAGCAATTGTATGTAATAACTGGTGTTACAATATATTAATTTGGACGAAAGATTTGTAGACCCTTGGATTGGGAAAACCTAATTGAAGAAGAGACATTATAAACGCCTAAAGAGAATTAGATGTACGAAGTAGAAATTTCTCTGCGAGGGTTGAGCAAGTAGAAAATTCAACTATTTTACGGCTATAAATTTATACAAATAAAACAGATTCAAAGTTAAATTATTGTTGCAGATAGCGTTATACCGCACTAGCAAAAAAGAATTATACTTATAAATTCGGGTGCGGGTTTGATTCTCACTGATTCCTTTCTCCCTAACAACTAACAAGTTAGCCCACTAATGCTATGTTTGAAAAAAAAAAAAAGAAAAAAAAAAGTGAATTGTTGTTAACAACAAATGATTCATTATAAAGAGACTACATTTTTCTAATTTTTATATAAACTTTTTGAACAGAACTCTAATGATTACTAACCTTCCTCTTTGCGGAAAAAAAAAGAAGAAGAGGAGAGAACTATATACTCATCATCATGTGAAACCTCATCTCAAAAGATTTTCTTTAATTTATACAATGTGATTAGAAAAGTTTTAATTGAAAAAAGAAACCTCATAATTTGTAGTGTTTTTTGGTTATATTGAAGGTTTTCAAACTTTAAATCTAGCTTAATATCTTGTAGTTTCATTCATGCATTGGCACATTGATTGTTTTCTTAATTATACGAAAGACAGGGGCATATGTTGCTTACAACTGATTTCAAAAATATTTTTACTCACTACTCTAAAGAGTGATGTTCACCATTATATTAATTACCGTTGAATATGTTTGATTTAATCTATTTACTACACAAATTTTAAAATTTAAAATAATTTAAGTGGTTAGCAAAATTGCACTCGCCAATTCCAACTAATCACACGTTACCATAGCAAAGATGATGATGAATAGAGTCGATAGGGGATCAGAAAAGTTGGTCCATAATTTTCTGCACAATAACTAACGGACATAATCACATGGTGTGTGGGATCCTTTTTCATTCACCATCCATTTAATTATTAACAAGTACTATACATAAGGGATCTAAATCTTTAAACACCACCAAACATGTTTCGGTAAGCAAGACTTGGAAGAAAAAAAAGAAAGTCTTATGTATATGGAAACACTTATCACGTAATATATTATTTTATATATTATAATGTGGTATGCAATATAGTTGATATGATCTACTTATATTAATAAAACAATAAATACGCGTGTTATAACTTGAGTAGAATAGTAACATCACATGATCATGTTTTGGGTAATACCCAAAAATTCTTAAAAATGGATACCAACCCATTATTATTCGTGTGGGAGCCACTTGTTGATCACTTATGCATACGTTTGTCGAAAGAAAATCCTACAAGAAATGTGATAGAGGTAAGAGATGTTATGTAAATACGCGTGTTATAACTTGAGTAAAACAGTAACATCACATGATCATGTTCCGGGTAATACCCAAAAATTCTTAAAAATGGATATCAACCATTATTATTCATGTGGGAGCCACTTGTTGATCACTTATTCATACGTTTGTCGAAAGAAAATCCTACACGACATGTGATAGAGGTAAGAGATGTTATGTGGTCAGTATCAGATACAATTGGACACACCACTTAACCGATCCTTGATTAAACTTAATAACATCGATCAATTACATATGCACATAGTTGCCTAGTTGGTATCAATTATTTGCCTTTAAAATTGAAACGAGAGCCTCAAACTTCACATCACCAAAGCAAAAGAATCCAAAGAAGTCAACATTGTTCTAATAATATTGTCCAAGAATGTATCTTTTCAAGTAAGCAACTGGGACAGGCCCAGCTGACCACCCTTAATTATTTACATTATATTGTTATTGTTTTGGTGATCCGTCAGCCAAATATATGTTCTGCCGTACTTGTTTGCCTCATATTCAATGCATGCATGATATCTCGCATTTTCGCTTGGTTTGCAAGCAAAGCTGGGGATTTTAAGACTGACAATGAGATATTTGTTTAATGGTGAAACTGTGAAGTGGTCCATTGTTAACATGGATGTTTCATCATTACATAATCCTCTCTCTCTCTCTCTCTAATTAAAATTAAGTAGTCCACCTGTATACATGTTACGCAACATGCTGGTAGATTGTCAATATAACTGATATTTCAAACAAAATTGAGTTCATTTGATCAGTGGTTACATAACATTTCGATTTTAATATACTATATACATACTACGTAGTATTACCAAGTTGTCGTCAATTTGAACCACATATTCAAATACAAACTTATATGATTAATAATTTATATCGCTAGTCTGACAAACATTGATGTGTGTGCACATATATATATATATGTATATATATATATATATATATATATATGTCAATATTGATATCGACATTAACATATGGTTTGACAAGATGACATTTTTCTATTTGTTCATGCACACATGATTGGCCAGTCCATAATAAAAGGTCCCCCTCGTGGTCATATGCCTATATAAAGTCCTACCTCTCTTGAAGGGAATCATATACCAAATACACAAATAGTTAAGGGCAATATCTCACTTCTTGAGCCTGGCTTTCCTTAAAACTCTTTATTTTCTTCAATTGTTTTCTCTCCTTCAAGAAAATAAAAACTTCTTCTGCAAAATGGATTCTTCCACCACACTGATCAGAAACTATGCAAGCATGAATGACAACGACGCTTATGCTTTCAAAGTTCACGAAGGCATGGAAACAAATGGTGCCATTCTCATGTCGTTGCTAGAAGAATTGCAGGAGGAAGATCGAGACGAGGAGAGATTAAACAGTGTGATCCAGTCCCTAGAGGCAGAAATAATCAAACCAACAATAATGGGCAGCGATGGTTCGAGTAATACAGACTCTGAATTCATCACTATCAAAGATTTGGAAGATAGTAACTTGTGGAACATCGTAGGAGGCTTGGACGGTCAGGATTGCGATCAGTTGGGATGGTTTGAAATGGATCAGGTGGCTTGCTCACCAAGTAATGACATGAATTGGTATGTGGATTCTTGTGAGTATGATCAGATGGATAATTGTCCGATTGATCATTGTGAATGGGTTGGTGATTATTCTCACGTTTATTGTAATGGTGTTGGCATAGAAGAGGAGCATGTGTACAGCTCTATATGGCAGGAAACAGCATATGATTCAATCATGTACGACTAGGCCAAAGAGATTTTTGCCCGTCCGTATATTTTAATTTGAAAGCCTTGGAGATTTTTCGATTCAGATATATAATGTATGCATCTGCAGCCATAATCGAATTTCCTTGAGATCTAAGAAGCAAAGAGATTTATTCTAGCAAAAAACGCTTATGAACAAAAGTGCTTCTAAAGTAGCCCCAAATTAATAACAAAAGTTGAATGCAAAGTAGATTTATGATATATCTTCTAACAACAAACAGGATGGTTTTACATGTTTGAAAACATAATTCTTCTGAACTCAGGCAACTGAACTTCAAAATTCAAATCTCTGGAAAACCAAAGGTTGCATCTTGAAAAATTCAACTTGACAAATCATCGAAGCCCTTTGGAACATCAGAATCCTCCTTGTACAACTCGTTCTCTAAATGTAGCGTGTACGGCATTTTCTATGTTCGCAGATTCATTTGACAACTCTGTTAGAGCACAAAAAATCCTTCGTGGGTAAAGTAAGATCAAAATGAAATTACAGGAGCGTAGATAAAAATAAATCCTTTATTTTTAGAGAAGGAGATTAAATATATATGAGACAGTAGAGAGATTAAAAAGGGGTGGAGGGAGATGTGAAAGAACACGAATAAAAACTAAAAACAAAATACGCGCACGCGTCAACTAAAACAACGAGAAAAACTTACATGCAACTAAACAAAGGTAAATAAGCTTAAAGAGATTCCATCATTACATGGAACAGAGACTGCAAAATAGGTTCAATCCACCATCAAACAACAATCATGCTATGATACTTTTACGAGTTTGAAAAAAATCCTTGTAATCCAAAAAATTGAACTTCAAAGCTCAAACTATTGTACAACTACATCTTGATGAATTCAACTTGACAAGTCACCGAACCCCTTTGAAACATTAAGAATTCCTTGTATAGCTCTTTCTCTGTAATATGCACAAGACTTGTATATATCGTCATTTTCTTCAAAATCTTAGCGTTCTCTAACAAATACTTTGACACTTCCCTCTCAATCTCTCGTCCCTTGAATCCTCTTATGGTGATAGTCTTGAGGTGCGATCGAAGATAAACAAGCAAAAACTTCGGTGGATTCCACCGAAGCCTTGAATAATCTCGTTGACATATGGTTCTCTGACAATAATTTACAAAAATGAATGAGATTAAGAATCCTTAAGAGGGCATGTTGATACCATGCGGCACAATATGCATCCCCCAAATCTTACTTACATCTTCTACGATAAGATCCTCCAGATTGGGCGTCTTACGGAGTAACATTACAAGCATTTCCCAATAACAGCTATCATAAAGAACCACCTTCAGTTGGCTCAAATTACGAAAAACAGGGAGATACCATTCCTACATGAAAGATACAAGTATTAAAGCACTCAATCAGAAATTAAGGATTCTCTTATCCATAACAAGCAATTTGAAATCAATCGTATTGACGAAAGGAAGGAACTGTTCCATCACTATCTTTAAGCTTACAACAAAGGATAAAAAGGAAACACGTGTAAACGGGAGAATGAGGGTACGCAGAGGATGTTCTTGTACAGTTAACATTTTATAAAAACAAAGGATGACCTAGTGTTCGTTACTCCTGGACCCCAACATTATCAATAAATCCAAGGTTGAATTGAAGAGGAATGGTACACTATATGCAGGACTTGCCCCTCTTACCTTCCTCCTCTACCGCTTTCTTCATCCAATACAATTATCTACCAAACAAGAAATGTAAAGGAACAAGAGTTAGGGTAAACTTACCTTCAAACGTTCAGCTGAAAGAGACAGATATTTCACATTTGATATTGCTTCCAGTAGTGCAACTATACGGCAGGGAACTTCTTTGAGAACAATATTAGCTTTTACTAGGGATTTTGAATGCTCCAGAGAATAATTTGACGAAAGATCGTGCTTGAAATCAATGTTTTCAAGCTTTGGGCCATTGATAAAAAGATTGTAATCATGATACTGACGATCAACGGACAGATTTATACTTAATGTATTCAGTGTAGGCACAGAAATATGGATATCTGAAACTACGTCACATCTTAGAATTCCATCTATATTCAAGTTTTCCAGGATAGGGCAGCAAGAAATAAGCTTTTCAATTGAGTCCGTATCAGGATAATGAACTGTGACATAGAGGAACTTGAGGCTTGGGAAACACCCCGCTGTAGGAGGAGCATAGGTAATGCAGTTTGAGCTCAACTTCAAAACCGTTAGTGTTGTGCACGTGAAAAGGCTCTGAGGTAACTCAAATTCCCGGTATTGATTATAATGAGATTGACAAAGCTCAAAATCAAGTTCAACGACATTACGCCTTACGGCAGTGCAAAGCCAACCATCAACATGAGACAAATCATCAGTATAGGTAACTGAAAGACGGAATTTTTTTATGTCTGATGAGTCGCGGAAGTAAAGTACACGATCAACAAATCTGGTAAAAAGGTTAGAGCCATATGGACCTGCCTGAAAGGAAGGAAAATCTTTTCTGTCGTTGAAGTAGAGATTGGGAACAGAAGTCCATAAGTTCTTCCACCTTCTAGACAAAATGGTGGTCCTCACAGCATATTTTGTAGGAAGGAACGAAAGTATGTGACATAGAAGTGCATCTGGTAGCGCATTGATCCTGTCTTTAACTTTTGCTCGACGCTTCAACACCAAGCTCATTTTTACCTTAAATATTTCAACAAAACATGGTTAAATTGCAACAATAACACCAAAATTAATCATTTTTGTTTTTACTTACAAGCGTAACCAGAGGAAAAGAGCAATACATATGTACACACACACACACACACACACACACACACACATTACGCTCTGTTTGATCGCTTAGAAACTAAGGTAAGAAAAATGTATGAAATTTAACAGCATTAAGATATTTCAATTCAAGGATTTCCAATTGAATGCAAAAGCAATAAACTTTCAATCTATCAATAAACAACTAAAAATTCTAATTTCTAGTGAAACAGAAATAAATCATAAAGATTATACATTTATTTTGCAGGGGCACACGATACAAAAGGGTAAGACTTTAATTTTCTAATCTTTTCCTCTGTTTTGATTTTTCTCAGTTTTCTCGGTAACCAAACAGATGGTAAGGAAAGGAGCTGACAACAAATATTGAAGAAAAATACCTGAGGAAAAAGCTACGGAGAACGGAGGGAAATGAGAACCACAGGAGCGTCGGAAGCGGCGACGTTTTTATCACCTCCGCAACTGTGAAGTGGGAACCTTCCCGGCTTTGATCATTTCTGAGAACTTGACTCGTATTTTTGTACAATTTATTTATTTTTTATTTTTTAAGTTTTTGCTTTGGCTGGGCCTTAGGATGACTTGGGTAAGCCCAACTAATTTGAATCCAATGATAACTAAAAAAATATTACTAGAACATTGATAAATTAAGAAGATGAAGGAAAACTAGCATATTCCTGATCTACATTAAAAAATGTAAGGAAAAGTTTAATAGTTGAACAAGCATGAGTAAGGCAGTTTTTAACCCAAACATCAAAAGTAAGTGAAATTGGTCGAAATGATCATTTTTAAATTCAAATTTCTGATATGTGATCCATTATCTTAGTAGATAAGGCGTTGTTTTTGAATTCGTCTCTCTCTGGCGACTTGCGAGTTGGAACCACCATCACCTTCAACTCCTCCCAAACCTTCCAATCGCAACCACCTCTTCATCGTCGTCAAGATTATCGAACACCACCATCGCCTATGGAGACGAGGGCCATCGAGTGTCTGAGTCGGAATTGGTGATGGTTGCTGTTGAGTGAATCGAGTCATGAGTGAATGGGACAAGAGTTTCTGAGTGAGAAAAAAAATTAAATCCAACGGTGTAGTGGAAGTGAGATTAATCATTAAATCCAATCCAATTATCCAATGCTAAATGCTAGATGCATGTTTCTCCTATTTTTGGACCCGCCTTGCCCCGTCAATTCTTGCACCCGTCCTGTCCCGTCCCGTCATGCTTCTTCTTCAAAATATTTAGACCCGCCCTGTACCCGCCTAAAACTGCTTGAACCCACCGTCATGTTTCTTCTTCAAAATATTTAGACCCGCCCTGTACCCACCTCAAACTGCTTGAACCCACTCGACCTGTGGGTTCAGGACTCATTTGCCTACCCCTTAGATTTTGATGATGTAAAATGGTTGTTCTCTTTGACTTTTTGTTATTTTTGGGATGCTTTTTGTTATTAGTTTGCCCAATTAATTAAAATAAATCCTTATTGTAACTTAAATTTTTAAGTACTACGGTGTAGTGATATTCCTCTTCACTTGTAAGTGAGAAGTCTTAGGTTCGATTTGCACTATATGTCACATCCCGACCCGGGCGGGACCACTTCCCGAGCCCGTTCCACCACCGTAGCACGATATTGTCCGCTTTAGGCCCCGACCACGCCCTCACGGTTTTGTTTTTGGGAACACACGAGCAACTTCCCAGTGGGTCACCCATCATGGGATTGCTCTAGCCCCCTTCTCGCTTAACTTCGGAGTTCCCGTGGAACCCGAAGCCAGTGAGCTCCCAAAAGGCCTCATGCTAGGTAGGGATGGGAATATACATTTAAGGATCACTCCCCTGGGCGATGTGTCACAATCCACCCCCCTTAGGGGCCCGACGTCCTCGTCGGCACACACGCGACCAGGGTTAGGCTCTGATACCAAATTGTCACATCCCGGCCCGGGCGGGACCACTTCCCGGGCCCGTTCCACCACCGTAGCACGATATTGTCCGCTTTGGGCCCCGGCCACTCCCTCACGGTTTTGTTTTTGGGAACACACGAGCAACTTCCCAGTGGGTCACCCATCATGGGATTGCTCTAGCCCCCTTCTCGCTTAACTTCGGAGTTCCCGTGGAACCCGAAGCCAGTGAGCTCCCAAAAGGCCTCATGCTAGGTAGGGATGAGAATATACATTTAAGGATCACTCCCCTGGGCGATGTGGGATGTCACACTATAGGCGAAGTCGAACCACATTATTGTTAGCCTATTGTCAGGCAAAGCCCACCCTTTTCCCGATAGAGTAGATAATATCACTTGTTAAGAAAATACATTAAGATTAGAAAGAAAACGAGAAATAAAACATCAAACTATAATTAATAAATGAGGTGACTAAATGTATCAAGGGACGAAAATTAGATATTGATCTTACACAAGGTTATACTCCAAGGATTAAAATGAAGTTTTCTAATAAATACTAGCATATGCCCCACACTTTGTGTCTGAAAATAATTTTTATTTTTATTGTAAAATGGGAAGGAGAAAGGAGAAAAAAAGAATGTGGATTAGAGAGAGAATTTTTCTTTTTTGTATTTTATTTTTCAAAATTAGAGAATGTTAGGATCATCCTTGGGTGAGGGTTTGAAAAAAACTATAAAATTTAGTTTGTGTAAATTTATTTTACTGCCCTTGATTTTGTTTTGTGAGAGAAGACAAAATTATCTTTTTACTATATTTTGATTAACACAAAGAGGGTTTTATTAATGTAGTTTAAATATCTATAAAATATGTATGTATGGTTGGGCAATTTAAACCATTATTGTATATTGACGGTTACTTTTTGATACTGGAATTATTTCCCATTTAGCTAGCGGTTGATGATAAAGATAAAACACTCTCTTAATTCCTATTAAAAAGGCCACGTCAGAAATACCATGTAATTTTAACTAGCTTGACACACAAGAAACCCTAGCCCATTGTTACCTATATAAATACATGCCGCTAGCTAGTGATCACCCTATTCAGTATCATTACTTGCTAATCGCCTCCGTATTTCTCTTACTTCTCAAATCCTTGCTGTTAGAAAGTTATTATGGCTGGTTACTACCAAGTTCCAGTAGGGTACAGGTTCATGCCTCGAGACGACGAACTACTTCTTGACTACCTTCGTCCCAAACTTGACGGACAGGACTATCCCAAAGGCATTGTTCATGACTGTGATCTCTACGGTCTTGAAGAACCATCGGACATATGGAGACGTCTTAACCGTGCATCACATGAGGGTCATGAATGTACAGATGATAAAGATATCTACGTCTTCACCACACTCAACTTGAAGGCTCCCAATGGCTCGCGTTTTTGCCGAACAGTTGGCACCACCGGCGGCACTTGGAAAGGCGAAGACGCCAGCAAGAAAATCTACGCTTCTGGGATTAAACATGCTATTGGGTTCAGAAAAAGATTTACGTACAGGAACAAAGGATCCCCACAGAATGACCATTGGATTATGCATGAGTTCCATCTTGATCCATCTTTACTACGAAACAAACATCATCAAGTAAGTACACTTTTCTTTCTTTTAAATTGTTTTTAAGTTTTCTGCCTAATTATTCGGAAAATCACTATATAAAATTAGCCTCTAGAAAAAAAGTTAAGAAGAACGGATCAAAGGCTTATAAAATATATTCACGCTTATACATATATTAATATTGGCAGGCAAGGAAGTATATTGGCATGGGAACAATCTTATAAGGACTTAATTATTTGCGATTTCCTTTTTCTTTTTCTAAATTTTCTAGTTGACATTGAAACTTTGCTCACTAATAAAAAATATTGCTCTCTTTTCTACAGTCGTTAGAGAAAGCAACACATTATATATATATATATATATATATATATATATATGCATGTATGTATGTATGTATGTAGGTATATGCATGTAGACCTTTTTATTTATTTTAGTAAGGATTGGAATTTATATTAACAAAAGCAAATGCGATTCTCAAATGCAGGAGAAGAATATTGTTCTTTGTATTCTTAGAAGAAAGGATGATATATCAAAGAAAAGGAAGCTGGAGGAACGAGATAACTATGAAGAAAACGCAGCTAATCACTTTCAACCTCAGGTGCTTAATGCTATAAATGTTGGAGATTACAATAATGCCCCTATCTATATGGAGCAAATCGCATTTGATCACTCTCAACCTTTGACACTTACTGCTACAACAATTGGAGATTACAATAATGACCCTAGGTATCCAGAAGAGAACGCAGCTAATCACTTTCAACCTCAGGAGTTTGAAGCTGCAACTACCGGAGATTATAGTAATGCACATTGGTATACAAAACATAACGCAGCTGATCACTTTGAACCTCATGATGAGGCACATAATGCTACAAATGAAGCTTTAACTACTGCCCTTAGGCGTATGGAGGAGATCCTTATGAGCGGTTTTTGAGGATGACAAGTTTATATGAGTCGGTATGTCCTGAGAGACTCCAAAGTATAGAAGAAGAAGAAGAAGAAATTGCAACAGCTGTTGGTATTGCTTACACAAAAACAGGATTAATGTCGCTTGTTAGTGTTCACTGGTATTGCCAACCAGTGTAAACAAATGGCTATCCACGAATTGTAAAGTGATCATGTTTTCTTCTTTATAACTGTCATACTGTTGATATTTTCGGCTTATATATTTACCTACTTCCTTAAATTGTATCACGCACCTTGGCACCTTGAAATTGGATTGCTTAATTTGTGTAAGAATATTTCATAAATCAATATACATAGGGAAGTCTTTTTTAAGAAACAGATGAATTCAAGAATGCTCGCTCGTGTAAACCAAATGAGCACAACGCCTCGTTTTATTTACTTGTGTTGTAAGGAAGCTTTCTTTGCATTTGTGGTTTTAAGGGGATTGAGCCTTATTTGCCAATCGCCTGCTTGGCTATCATACTAATAAGTTAATTCAGGACGAATTATCAGGAGAGGATAATTAATTTAATGTGTTGATCACACATTATGACCTTACCTTAAATCAGTCAGGGAGCTTATAACAATAAGCTTGGTTGAATTTGTTTCAAACAAAAGATATTTAACAAGCAGTACATACTATTTAATTTTTCGGAAATTTCATTGGATATATAATAAAACCTTGGCTTTTAGCGTTGAATTGGATTTCCTGAAATAGTTGGCATGCAACTGTGCTCTCATCTTCTAGGCTGAAGTACGTAGGTTAAACCTCTTCCCAATTTGCATGCTCGGAAAGAACTTTAATCAATGAAACTCCGCCTTCTAACCTATATACATGTTAACCAGCCGCAAGTCCGCCTTCTTTAAACAAATGGGTAAAAGGTCAAGTGCTTCAGATAAGGCAGGCAACACACATCCCTGAGAAAAATCTACGGAGAAAATGAGGGACATGAGAACCACAGAAGCGGCGACGTTAGTGGGAACCTTCCAGGCTTCGATCATTTTTGAGAACTTGACTCATATTTTTGTACAATTTTAGCTTCTTTTTTATTATTTAATTTTTTAAAGTTTTTGCTTTGGTTGGGCCTTGGAATGACTTGGGTAAGCCCAACTAATTTGAATCTAATGGTAACTACAAAAATATTACTAGAACATTGAAAAATTAAGAAGACGAAGAAGGAAAGCTAGCACATTCCTCACTTATAATATTCTTCTTCACTTGTAAGTGAGAGGTCTTACGTTTGATTTTCGTTAAATGCGAAGTCGAACCACATTATTGTTAGCCTATTGTGATGCTAAGCCCACCCTATTTCCGATAGAGTAAATAATATCATTTGTTAAGAAAAAAACATTAAAATTAGAAGGAAAAAGAGAAATAAAACATCAAAATATAATTAATAAATGATGTGACTAAATGTATCAAGGGAAGAAAATTAGATATTGATCTTACACAAGGTTATACTCTAAAATTATCTTTTCCAAGGATTAAAATGAAGTTTTCTAATAAATACTAGCATATGCCCCACTCTTTGTGTCTGAAAATAATTTTTATTTTTATTGTAAAATGGGAAGGAGAAAGGAGAAAAAAGGAATGTGGATTAGAGAGAGAAGTTTTCTTTTTGGTATTTTATTTTTCAAAATTAGAGAATGTTAGGATCATCCTTGGGTGAGGGTTTGAAAAAAACTATAAAATTTAGTTTGTGTAAACTTATTTTACTACCCTTGATTTTGTTTTGTGGGAGAAGACAAAATTGTCTTTTTACTATCTTTTGATTAACAAAGAGGGTTTTATTAATGTAGTTTAGATATCGATAAAATATGTATGTATGGTTGGGCAATTTAAACCATGCATGTATATTGACGGTTACTTTTTGATACTGGAATTATTTCCCATTTTGCTAGCGGTTGCCGGTTGATGATAAGGATAAAACACTCTCTTACTTCCTATTAAAAAGGCCACGTCATAAATACTATGTAATTTTAACTAGCTTGACACACAAGAAACCCTAGCCCATTGTTACCTATATAAATACATGCCGCTAGCTAGTGATCACCCTATTCAGTATCATTACTTGCTCATCGCCTCCGTTTTTCTCTTACTTCTCAAATCCTTGCTGTTAGAAAGTTATTATGGCTGGTTACTACCAAGTTCCAGTAGGGTACAGGTTCATGCCTCGAGACGACGAACTACTTCTTGACTACCTTCGTCCCAGACTTGACGGACAGGACTATCCCAAAGGCATTGTTCATGACTGTGATCTCTACGGTCTTGAAGAACCATCGGACATATGGAGACGTCTTAACCGTGCATCACATGAGGGTCATGAATGTACAGATGATAAAGATATCTACGTCTTCACCACACTCAACTTGAAGGCTCCCAATGGCTCGCGTTTTTGCCGAACAGTTGGCACCACCGGCGGCACTTGGAAAGGCGAAGACGCCGGCAAGAAAATCTACGCTTCTGGGATTAAACATGCTATTGGCTTCAGAAAAAGATTTACGTACAGGAACAAAGGATCCCCACAGAATGACCATTGGATTATGCATGAGTTGCATCTTGATCCATCTTTACTACGAAACAAACGTCATCAAGTAAGTACACTTTTCTTTCTTTTAAATTGTTTTTAAGTTTTCTGTCTAATTATTCGGAAAATCACTATATAAAATTAGCCTCTAGAAAAGAAGTTAAGAAGAACGGATCAAAAGCTTATAAAATATATTCACGCTTATACATATATTAATATTGGCAGGCAAGGAAGTATATTGGCATGGGAACAATCTTATAAGGACTTAATTATTTGCGATTTCCTTTTTCTTTTTCTTAATTTTCTAGTTGACATTGAAACTTTGCTCACTAATTAAAAATATTGCTCTCTTTTCTACAGTCGGTAGAGAAAGCAACACATTATATATATATATATATATATATGTATGTATGTATGTATGTATGTATGTATGTATGTATGTATGTATGTATATGCATGTAGACCTTTTTATTTATTTTAGTAAGGATTGGAATTTATATTAACAAAAGCAAACGTGATTCTCAAATGCAGGAGAAGAATATTGTTCTTTGTATTCTTAGAAGAAAGGATGACATATCAAAGAAAAGGAAGATGGAGGAACGAGATAACTATGAAGAAAACGCAGCTAATCACTTTCAACCTCAGGCGCTTAATGCTATAAATGTTGGAGATTACAATAATGCCCCTATCTATATGAAGCAAATCGCATTTGATCACTCTCAACCTCTAGCACTTACTGCTACAACAATTGGAGATTACAGTAATGACCCTAGGTATCCAGAAGAGAACGCAGCTAATCACTTTCAACCTCAGGAGTTTGATGCTGCAACTGCCGGAGATTACAGTAATAGACATTGGTATACAGAACAGAACAGTTGGCACCATCGGTGGCACTTGGAAAGGCGAAGACTCCGGCAAGAAAATCTACGGTCCTGGGATTAAGCATGCTATTGGCTTCAGAAAAAGATTTACATACAGGAACAAAGGATCCCCACAGAATGACCATTGGATTATGCATGAGTTCCATCTTGATCCATCTTTACTACGAAACAAACATCATCAAGTAAGTACACTTTTCTTTCTTTTAAATTGTTTTTAAGTTTTCTGTCTAATTATTCGGAAAATCACTATATAAAATTAGCCTCTAGAAAAAAGTTAAGAAGAATGGATCAAAAGCTTATAAAATATATTCACGCTTATACATATATTAATATTGGCAGGCAAGGAAGTATATTGGCATGGGAACAATCTTATAAGGATTTAATTATTTGCGATTTCTTTTTTCTTTTTGTTAATTTTCTAGTTGACATTGAAACTTTGCTCACTAATAAAAAGTATTGCTCTCTTTTCTACAGTCGTTAGAGAAAGCAACACATTATATATATATATATATATATATATGTATGTATGTATGTATGTATATGCATGTAGACCTTTTTATTTATTTTAGTAAGGATTGGAATTTATATTAACAAAAGCAAACATGATTCTCAAATGCAGGAGAAGAATATTGTTCTTTGCATTCTTAGAAGAAAGGATGACATATCAAAGAAAAGGAAGCTGGAGGAACGAGATAACTATGAAGAAAACACAGCTAATCACTTTCAACCTCAGGCGCTTAATGCTATAAATGTTGGAGATTACAATAATGCCCCTATCAATATGGAGCAAATCGCATTTGATCACTCTCAACCTCTAGCACTTACTGCTACAACAATTGGAGATTACAGTAATGACCCTAGGTATCTAGAAGAGAACGCAGCTAATCACTTTCAACCTCAGGAGTTTGAAGCTGTAACTACCGGAGATTATAGTAATGCACATTGGTATACAGAACAGAACGCAGCTGATCACTTTGAACCTCATGATGAGGCGCGTAATGCCACAAATGAAGATTTAACTACTGCCCTTAGGCGTATGGAGGAGATCCTTATGAGCGGTTTTCAAGGATGACAAGTTATATGAGTAGGTATGTCCTGAGATACTCCAAATTATAGAAGAAGAAGAAGAAGAAATTGCATCAGCTGTTGGTATTGCTTACACAAATAGAGGATTAATGTAAAATGCTTGTTAGTGTTCACTGGTTTTGCCAACCAGAGTAAATCAATGGCTAACCACGAATTGTAAAGTGATCATGTTTTCTTCTTTACAACTGTCATATTGTTGATATTTTCGGTTTATATATTTACCTTCTTCCTTGAATTTTATCACGCACCTTGAAATTTAATGTGTTGATCACACATTATGACTTACCTTAAATTAGTCAGGGAGCTTATAACAATAAGCTTGGTTGAATTTGTTTCAAACAGAAGATATTTAACAAGCAGTACGTACTATTTAATTTCTTGGAAATTTTATCGGTTGTATAATAAAACCTTTGCTTTTAGCGTTGAATTGGATTTCCTGAAATAGTTGGCATGCAACTGTACTCTCATCTTCTAGGCTGAAGTAGCCAGGTTAAACCTCTTCCCAATTTGCATGCTCGGAAAGAACTTTAATCAAGCCTTCTAACCTATATAACCCGCCGCAAGTCCGCCTTCTTTAAACAAATGGGTAAAAGGTCAAGTGCTTCAGATAAGGCAACACACATCCCTGGATCGGAGCCTACCCTACCCTCGGGTGGAAGCAATGAAGTTCTCTGCAGGAGAGAACAAGCGCTTGCACATGGTTTCAATTCAATTTTTCTAGAAAAGATCTCAATCTATATTCCTCTCCCCTTGAGATTTTTTTAGTAGTGATATATTATGGTTTTAGATAAATGAATGTTGCTAACTTGCCATATATAAGCGCTAACTAGTTAGTAACTTAATGTAACTTTAACTACTCAGCTAATCGCTTTCAACTTCAGGCACTTAATTCATGCTATAACCAGGGGGATTACAATACATGGAGAAAAACAAACTTCCAACCTCAGGCGTTTAATACTACAAATGGAGATTTCACTAATAACTAGTTTATTGTCTTATCGACACAATGAATTGTACTCTTTAACCATATTACATCCTTTGGAGTTCTACCTGACCAAAACCTACATCATTTGAAGTCTCCATTTGATTATACAACTGAAAACAAGCAGTAGCAAACATAGAAAGTTTCTGGTTTTGACAAAGTTGATGTTTTTAGAAGTTTGAAACCAGAATTGTACATAAACCAAGAACTGTACTTTGAACCCTTTTTGCAACGGATGAGGATCCTCTCCGGATCCTCTTTGTGGGGATCCTAGGGGTCCTCATATCATGACCGTTCATCGTACATCGTGCGGTCAGTTTTCGTTAGGTACTATTTGTGTTTAATTTTAAATAAATAAATTCAAAATGATCTATGACCTCATGATGTAGGATAAACGGTTAGGATGTGAGGATCCCTAGGGTTCCCACAACTTGGATCCGGATGGGATCCATCTCCCTTGCAAACGTAGAGAATTCTTGGCAACTTCTTATCTATGTACGGTTGATCTGCAGATATTGTCATCTTACTCAAAACTATACCTTGAATCCCCGTATGGAGATAGTCTTGAGGTTGAACAAACAGATAGGCACAAATTCTGGCGGATTCCACTCGTGCTCTGGCAACCTCTAATCAGTGCTCTAGCAACCTTACATCTTCTAAGATAAGATATTCCAGATTCCGTTATCTTGAGCAGTGAGCACCGCTGGTAACAAATCCCAGTAATAGCAATCATGTGAAACCCGGTCCACTGGGCGGTAGAGTTTATAGCGACAGCTCTTCGTAGTTCGTATGCACTATTTAAAAGGTCTGGAGTGTATGGAAAGCATTGTTCAATATTTAACGGCTGTAGGCTAAGAATACAAGGAAATTTAGCTAGGGAATAAGAGCCACTCTTCGGGCACTCTTATTTAATTGTGTCCGTTGATTCTCTTTTAAACTACTCAATCTAATAGCTTAAAGAACATGCGAGAAATGACTTACATGAAACGAGATAATAAAATAGCAGTATCTCAAACCAATTATAAGACGGCATGAGATAAACTTGAAATATGTAAAGTCATGTTATAGTCCAGGATGCCACTTTTTCAAAGTGTAGTTAAGTGACCCTCCATATTATGTCCTCTAACCTCAAACAAACCAAAAACCCTGCATGAAGTCTCCACAAATCTCATTATAAGCATTCCACACCTAAACAGTCAATATGCTCGACGAATTTCCTAAGCAGAGGTGTGAGCTGAATACGCTGACCTTTTCGACACTTATGCATGGTTTGTGCGTCAATGGGAAGGTGGATGAGGCTTTCGGGTTGTTGAAGAGGATGGAAAATGAGGGTATCGATCCAGATACCATCATGTTTAATATATTGATAGCAGGTCTTGGAAAGCGAGTGAGATTCGATCAGGGGATTATACTTTCGGGTTGTTGAAGAGGTGTGATCCGAATCCAGGGTCTTATCAGGAGGTTTTATATTGTTTTCTTTAAGGGTGTTGGTCCGAGTTTTGCATCATATAAGGCGTTGATTCATGGGTTATGCAAAGAAAATCTGGTGCAGGAAGTGGATTGGGGTTTGAAGCAGATGATATACGACAAGGTTTTCTTCCGAAGATGGGGATGTGGAGGCAGATTCTCGAAAGCATGTTTGCAGAGAAGAGCAGCCATTGCTGTATATCATGTGAGGAAATTGTAGATAGTTGAATCATACAAAATGGATGATTGTGTGGTGATGTTTCTCACAGATTTGTCCGTCCAAACAATTTTGAGGTCATGTGAATTGAAAAGCACTCTACCTATATTCCTGCCTGCTTGAGACTCGAAATTATGAAATGGAAGAAGCTGAAGATTTTTCATCTGATAAAATAATCTCGGCTCATTGATTCATCATGGACTGTTGGCACTCTGGCATCCCGCTGAAGTTGTGCAGAAAGGAAATACCCAACAAAATGTTTGCTTGATGAAATTATGGAAGTCGAACTTGTTTAATCAACTTATGTAATTTGAATGCCTAAACCCTATACAAATATGTCACCTTTCTCTCTTCCACTCTCTCTGCTTCTCTTTCTCTATGTTTTTTGTGGTTTAGACCCCTGAATGTGCTACAATGTGCTGCTAACCGAAAAGCTTCTCGAGACACAGCCACCGCAGCATCCCACAGTGTGGCTGCAATGTCGGTAATTCTTTATGGGACCACTTGATCAACCTGTTCACGAAGGGATCCTTATGGTGAAAAGGGGCTAGAAATTTTCGTCATCCCCGGACTTTTGAAGCATTAATTGCAATCAAGAACTTATAACTACACAAAACGAACTATATAAAAATTGGTTTCGACCATGAATATCGATGTAATGCACTAGTGTGTGTTCAAAAAATATGTCATACAATTTTCGTTCTTTACAGAAAACAAAAACAAACCAATGTTAACAGATTGACAGGACGAGCATATGTAGGTCTACAGAGTCTGTCAAACAAACAAGCCCCCTCTACCCGGGCACCGCCAAAAGAGAATCCGGTGACAAAAAAAACAGTTCTATAAGACGCCCCCAATGGTACCTGCTATTGTGTCATGTTCTCCTTTCACCTTGATTTCCAACAAAGCATTGGCAACAGAATCAACTCACATAGCGTACCTACGAATACAAAAGAGAACCCCTCCCTGCATATGTAGGAGGCTCAAGTTAAATTCTTGAATGCACACTACAGCATCTGTGCTAAGTATTGCACCTATGCAGCAACTAGAACCACGAGTCTCTAATCTCTTTACTTTCAACTCGTAAACCTGATCAATAGAACATGGTTGAGATGAAGTAAAAAGGTACCTTCACATTGTCTTCAACGACAGTTACGGCAAGATGCAGCCTCCCGGTTTTAATATTCTGAAGAGGCACCCACATGTCATGTCTCTGGCTGTCTCTAAGATCATTAATGTTAATCGAGCAGTCGCTGGATATAGAATAAGAGTTAGTTAGTCCTGCATGTAAGACAGCACTTACAGAACAATTTGATAGGAAGCTAAGGGCATAAAAGGTGTTAAACAACACTCGAAATAAGCTGAAAGCGTACTTCTGTTAACAAATTTGAATAAATATAGGCACAGAAGGAAACATTTGATATTGCCTCCAGTAGTGCAACTACACAGCAGCTGAAAGGAACAAGAGTGAGGGTAAACTTACCTTCAAACGTTCAGCTGAAAGAGACAGATATTTCACATTTGATATTGCTTCCAGTAGTGCAACTACACGGCAGGGAACTTCTTTGAGAACAACATTAGCTTTTACTAGGGATTTTGAATGCTCCAGAGAATAATTTGACGAAAGATCTTGCTTGAAATCAATGTTTTCAAGCTTTGGGCCATTGATAAGAAGATTGTAATCATGATACTGAGGATCAACGGACAGATTTATACTTAATGTCTTCAGTGTAGGCACAGAAATATGGATATCTGAAACTACGTTGCATCTTAGAATTCCATCTATATTCAAGTTTTCCAGGATAGGACAGCAAGTAATAAGCTTTTCAATTGAGTCCGTATCAGGATAATGAACTGTGACATTGAGGAACTTGAGGCTTGGGAAACACCCCGATGTAGGAGGAGCATAGGTAATGCAGTTTGAGCTCAACTTCAAAACCGTTAGTGTTCAGCACGTGAAAAGGCTATGAGGCAACTCAAATTCCCCGTATTGACTATAATGAGACTGACAAAGCTCAAAATCAAGTTCAACGACATTACGCCTTATGGCAGTGCAAAGCCAACCATCAACATGAGACAAATCATCAGTATAGGTAACTGAAAGACGGAATTTTTTTTGTCTCTGATGAGTCGCGGAAGTAAAGTACACGATCAACAAATCTGGTAAAAAGGTTAGAGCCATATGGACCTGCCTGAAAAGAAGGAAAATCTTTTCTGTCGTTGAAGTAGAGATTGGGAACAGAAGTCCATAAGTTCTTCCACCTTCTAGACAAAATGGTGGTCCTCACAGCATATTTTGTAGGAAGGAACTAAAGTTTGTGACATAGAAGTGCATCTGGTAGCGCATTGATCCTATCCTTAACTTTTGCTCGACGCTTCAACACCAAGCTCATTTTTACCTGAAATATTTCAACAAAACGTGGTTAAATTGCAACAATAACACAAAATTAATCATTTTTGTTTTTACTTACAAGCGTAACCAGAGGAAAAGAGCAATACATATGTACACACACACACACACACACACACATTACGCTCTGTTTGATCGCTTAGAAACTAAGGTAAGAAAAATGTATGAAATTTAACTAGCTTGACACACAAGAAACCCTAATTCGTATTAAAAAGATAAAACACTCTCTTAATTCGTATTGAAAAGGCCACGTCATATATACCATGTAATTTTAACTAGCTTGACACACAAGAAACCCTAGCCCATTGTTACCTATATAAATACATGCCGCTAGCTAGTGATCACCCTATTCAGTATCATTACTTGCTCATCGCCTCCGTTTTTCTCTTACTTCTCAAATCCTTGCTGTTAGAAAGTTATTATGGCTGGTTACTACCAAGTTCCAGTAGGGTACAGGTTCATGCCTCGAGACGACGAACTACTTCTTGACTATCTTCGTCCCAGACTTGACGGACAGGACTATTCCAAAGGCATTGTTCATGACTGTGATCTCTACGGTCTTGAAGAACCATCGGACATATGGAGACGTCTTAACCGTGCATCACATGAGGGTCATGAATGTACAGATGATAAAGATATCTACGTCTTCACCACACTCAACTTGAAGGCTCCCAATGGCTCGCGTTTTTGCCGAACAGTTGGCACCACTGGCGGCACTTGGAAAGGCGAAGACGCCGGCAAGAAAATCTACGCTTCTGGGATTAAACATGCTATTGGCTTCAGAAAAAGATTTACGTACAGGAACAAAGGATCCCCACAGAATGACCATTGGATTATGCATGAGTTCCATCTTGATCCATCTTTACTACGAAACAAACGTCATCAAGTAAGTACACTTTTCTTTCTTTTAAATTGTTTTTAAGTTTTCTGTCTAATTATTCGGAAAATCACTATATAAAATTAGCCTCTAGGAAAAAAGTTAAGAAGAACGGATCAAAGGCTTATAAAATATATTCACGCTTATACATATATTAATATTGGCAGGCAAGGAAGTATATTGGCATGGGAACAATCTTATAAGGACTTAATTATTTGCGATTTCCTTTTTCTTTTTCTTAATTTTCTAGTTGACATTGAAACTTTGCTCACTAATAAAAAATATTGCTCTCTTTTCTACAGTCGTTAGAGAAAGCAACACATTTTATATATATATATATATATATATATATATATATATATGTATGTATGTATGTATGTATGTATGTATGTATGTGTGTATGTATGTATGTATATGCATGTAGACCTTTTTATTTATTTTAGGAAGGATTGGAATTTATATTAACAAAAGTAAATGCGATTCTCAAATGCAGGAGAAGAATATTGTTCTTTGTATTCTTAGAAGAAAGGATGACATATCAAAGAAAAGGAAGCTGGAGGAACGAGATAACTATGAAGAAAACGCAGCTAATCACTTTCAACCTCAGGCGCTTAATGCTATAAATGTTGGAGATTACAATAATGCCCCTATCTATATGGAGCAAATCGCATTTGATCACTCTCAACCTCTGGCACTTACTGCTACAACAACTGGAGATTACAGTAATGACCCTAGGTATCCAGAAGAGAACGTAGCTAATCACTTTCAACCTCAGGAGTTTGATGCTGCAACTACCGGAGATTACAGTAATCCACATTGGTATACAGAACAGAACGCAGCTGATCACTTTGAACCTCATGATGAGGCGCATAATGCTACAAATGAAGATTTAACTACTGCCCTTAGGCGTATGGAGGAGATCCTTATGAGCGGTTTTTGAGGATGACAAGTTTATATGAGTCGCTATGTCCTGAGAGACTCCAAATTATAGAAGAAGAAGAAGAAATTGCAGCAGTTGTTGGTATTGCTTACACAAAAACAGGATTAATGTAAAATGCTTGTTAGTGTTCACTGGTATTGCCAACCAGAGTAAATCAATGGCTAACCACGAATTGTAAAGTGATTATGTTTTCTCCTTTATAACTGTCATACTGTTGATATTTTCGGCTTATATATTTACCTACTTCCTTGAATTGTATCACGCACCTTGGCACCTTGAAATTGGGTTGCTTAATTTGTGTAAGAATATTTCATAAATCAATATACATAGGGAAGTCTTTTTTAAGAAACCGATGAATTCAAGAATGCTCACTCGTGTAAACCAAATGAGCACAATGCCTCGTTTTATTTACTTGTGTTGTAAGGAAGCTTTCTTTGCATTTGTGGTTTTAAGGGGATTGAGCCTTATTTGCCAATTGCCTGCTTGCCTATCATACTACCAAGTTACTTCAGGACGAATTATCAGGAGAGAAAAATTTAATGTGTTGATCACACATTATGACCTTACCTTAAATCAGTCAGGGAGCTTATAACAATAAGCTTGGTTGAATTTGTTTCAAACAGAAGATATTTAACAAGCAGTACATACTATTTAATTTCTCGGAAATTTCATTGGATATATAATAAAACCTTTGCTTTTAGCGTTGAATTGGATTTCCTGACATAGTTGGCATGCAACTGTACTCTCATCTTCTAGGCTGAAGTATGTAGGTTAAACCTCTTCCCAATTTGCATGCTCGGAAAGAACTTTAATCAGTGAAACTCCGCCTTCTAACCTATATACATGTTAACTAGCCGCAAGTCCGCCTTCTTTAAACAAATGGGTAAAAGGTCAAGTGCTTCAGATAAGGCAGGCAACACACATCCCGGAGAAAAATCTACGGAGAAATGGAGGGACATGAGAACCACAGAAGCGGCGACGTTAGTGGGAACCTTCCAGGCTTCGATCATTTTTGAGAACTTGACTCATATTTTTGTACAATTTTAGCTTTTTTTTTTTTTTTTTTTTTGGCTTTGGTTGGGCCTTGGAATGACTTGGGTAAGCCCAACTAGTTTGAATCTAATGGTAACTACAAAAATATTACTAGAACATTGGAAAATTAAGAAGACGAAGAAGGAAAGCTAGCATATTCCTAATCTACATTAAAAAATGTAAGGAAAAGTTTAAGAGTTGAACAAGCATGAGTAAGGCAGTATTTAACCCAAACATCAAAAGTAAGTGAAATTGGTCGAAATGATCATTTTTAAATTCAAATTTCTGAAATGTGATTCAATATTTTAATAGATAAGGTGTTGTTTTTGAATTCGTCTCTCTGACGACTTGCGAGTTGGGATTGCCATCACCTTCGACTCCTCCCAAACCTTCCAATCGCGACCACCTCTTCACCGCTGTCAAGATTATTGAACACCACCATCGTCTATGGAGACGAGGGCCATCGAGTGTCCGAGTCGGAATTGGTGATGGCTGCTGTCGAGTGACTTGAGTCATGAGTGAATGGGACAAGAGTGTCTCTGAGTGAGGAAAAAAATAAATAAATCCAACGGTGTAGTGGAAGTGAGTTTAATCATTAAATCCAATCCAATTGTCCAATGCTAGAGGCATGTTTCTCTATTTTTGGACCCGCCCTGCCCTGTCAATTTCTGCAACTGTCCTGTCCCACCCCATCATCTTCCTTCTTCAAAATATTTAGACATGCACTGTACCCGCCTCAAACTGCTTGAACCCACCCGACTTGCGGGTCCATGGCTCATTTGCCTACCCCTTGGATTTTGATGATGTAAAATGGTTGTTCTCTTTGACTTTTTGTTATTTTTTGGGATGCTTTTTGTTATTAGTTTACGCAATTAATTAAAATAAATCCTTATTGTAACTTAAATTTTTAAGTATTACGGTGTAATGATATTCCTCTTCACTTGTAAGTGAGAGGTCTTAGGTTCGATTTTCGCTAAAGGCGAAGTCGAACTACATTATTGTTAGCCAATTGTGAGGCTAAACCCACTCTGTTCCCGATAGAGTAAATAATACCATTTGTTAAGAAAAAAACATTAAAATTAGAAAGAAAAAGAGAAATAAAACATCAAAATATAATTAATAAATGAGGTGACTAAATGTATCAAGGGAAGAAAATTAGATATTGATCTTACACAAGGTTATACTCTAAAATTATCTTTTTCAAGGATTAAAATGAAGTTTTCTAGTAAATACTAGCATATGCACCACATTTTTAGTTTTTTTGTAAAATGGGAAGGAGAAAGGAGAAAAAAAGAATGTGGATTAGAGGGAGAAGTTTTCTTTTTTGCATTTTATTTTTGAAAATTAGAGGATGTTAGGATCATCCTTGGGTGGGGGTTTTAAAAAAACTGTAAAATTTAGTTTGTGTAAATTTATTTTACTGTTTATGATTTTGCCATCTTTTGATTGACAAAAAGGATTTTATTAACGTAGTTTAGATATCTATAAAATATGTATATATGGTTGGTTGGGCAATTTAAACCATGCATGTATATTGACGGTTACTTTTTGATACTGGAATTATTTCCCATTTAGCTAGCGGTTGATGATAAAGATAAAACACTCTCTTAATTCCTATTAAAAAGGTCACGTGATAAATACCATGTAATTTTAACTAGCTTGACACACAAGAAACCCTAGCCCATTGTTACCTATATAAATACATGCCGCTAGCTAGTGATCACCCTATTCAGTATCATTACTTGCTCATCGCCTCCGTTTTTCTCTTACTTCTCAAATCCTTGCTGTTAGAAAGTTATTATGGCTGGTTACTACCAAGTTCCAGTAGGGTACAGGTTCATGCCTCGAGACGACGAACTACTTCTTGACTACCTTCGTCCCAAACTTGACGGACAGGACTATCCCAAAGGCATTGTTCATGACTGTGATCTCTACGGTCTTGAAGAACCATCGGACATATGGAGACGTCTTAGCCGTGCATCACATGAAGGTCATGAATGTACAGATGATAAAGATATCTACGTCTTCACCACACTCAACTTGAAGGCTCCCAATGGCTCGCGTTTTTGCCGAACAGTTGGCACCACCGGCGGCACCTGGAAAGGCGAAGACGCCGGCAAGAAAATCTACGCTTCTGGGATTAAACATGCTATTGGCTTCAGAAAAAGATTTACGTACAGGAACAAAGGATCCCCACAGAATGACCATTGGATTATGCATGAGTTCCATCTTGATCCATCTTTACTACGAAACAAACATCATCAAGTAAGTACACTTTTCTTTCTTTTAAATTGTTTTTAAGTTTTCTGTCTAATTATTCGGAAAATCACTATATAAAATTAGCCTCTAGAAAAAAAGTTAAGAAGAACGGATCAAAAGCTTATAAAATATATTCACGCTTATACATATATTAATATTGGCAGGCAAGGAAGTATATTGGCATGGGAACAATCTTATAAGGACTTCATTATTTGCGATTTCCTTTTTCTTTTTCTTAATTTTCTAGTTGACATTGAAACTTTGCTCACTAATAAAAAATATTGCTCTCTTTTCTACAGTCGTTAGAGAAAGCAACACATTATATATATGTATGTATGTATGTATGTATGTATATGCATGTAGACCTTTTTATTTATTTTAGTAAGGATTGGAATTTATATTAACAAAAGTAAACGCGATTCTCAAATGCAGGAGAAGAATATTGTTCTTTGTATTCTTAGAAGAAAGGATGACATATCAAAGAAAAGGAAGCTGGAGGAACGAGATAACTATGAAGAAAATGCAGCTAATCACTTTCAACCTCAGGCGCTTAATGCTATAAATGTTGGAGATTACAATAATGCCCCTATCTATATGGAGCAAATCGTATTTGATCACTCTCAACCTCTGGCACTTACTGCTACAATAATTGGAGATTACAGTAATGACCCTAGGTATCCAGAAGAGAACGTAACTAATCACTTTCAACCTCAGGAGTTTGATGCTGCAACTACCGGAGGTTACAGTAATGCACATTGGTATGCAGAAAAGAATGCAGCTGATCACTTTGAACCTCATGATGAGGCGCGTAATGCCACAAATGAAGATTTAACTACTGCCCTTAGGCGTATGGAGGAGATCCTTATGAGCGGTTTTCGAGGATAACAAGTTATATGAGTCGGTATGTCCTGAGAGACTCCAAATTATAGAAGAAGAATAAGAATAAATTGCAGCAGCTGTTGGTATTGCTTACACAAATAGAGGATTAATGTAAAATGTTTGTTAGTGTTCACTGGTTTTGCCAACCAGTGTAAATCAATGGCTAACCACGAATTGTAAAGTGATCATGTTTTCTTCTTTATAACTGTCATACTGTTGATATTTTCGGTTTATATATTTACCTTCTTCCTTGAATTGTATCATGCACCTTGACACCTTGAAATTGGGTTGCTTTGTGTAACATTATTCCATAAATAAATATACATAGGGAAGTCTTTTTTAAGAAATCGATGAATTCAAGAATGCTCGCTCGTGTAAATCAAATGAGCACAATGCCTCGTTTTATTTACTTGTGTTGTAAGGAAGCTTTCTTTGCATTTTTGGTTTTAAGGGGATTGAGCCTTGTTTGCCAATCGCTTGCTTGGCTATCATACTAACAAGTTACTTCAGGACGAATTATCAGGAGAGGAAAATTTAATGTGTTGATCACACATTATGACCTTACCTTAAATCAGTCAGGGAGCTTATAACAATAAGCTTGGTTGAATTTGTTTCAAACAGAAGATATTTAACAAGCAGTACTATTTAATTTCTCGGAAATTTTATCGGTTGTATAATAAAACCTTTGCTTTTAGCGTTGAATTGGATTTCCTGAAATAGTTGGCATGCAACTGTACTCTCATCTTCTAGGCTGAAGTAGCTAGGTTAAACCTCATCCCAATTTGCATTCTCGGAAAGAACCTTAATCAATGAAACTCCGCCTTCTAACCTATATAACCTGCTGCAAGTCCGCCTTCTTTAAACAAATGAGTAAAAGGTCAAGTGCTTCAGATAAGGCAACACACATTCCTGGATCGGAGTCTACCCTACCCTCGGGTGGAAACAATGGAAGTTCTCTGGAGGAGAGAACAAGCGCTTGCACATGATTTCAATTTAATTTTTCTAGAAAAGATCGGTCAATCTATATTCCTTCCCCTTTGAGATTTTTTTAGTAGTGATACATTATGGTTTTAGATAAATGAATGTTGCTAACTTGCCATATATAAGCGCTAACTAGTTAGTAACTTAATGTAACTTTAACTACTTAGCTAATCGCTTTCAACTTCAGGCGCTTAATTCATGCTATAACTAGGAGGATTACAATACATGGAGAAAAACACATCTGATAACTTCCAACCTCAGGCGTTTAATGCTACAAATGGAGATTTCACTAATGCCCTTAGGCATATAGAGGAGTTCCTTGTGAGCCATTTCGAGGATGACAAGTTATATGGGTTGGTATGCCCTGAGAGACTCCAAATTCTAGGAGACCGATGAAAATTTCTTCGGGTCAAGTTTTTAATAGTATTTAATTTAGTGGGGGTAAAACGACGTCATTGGGTGTGTGTGTGTATATATATATATATATATATATATTTTATTTATTTTATTTTATTTTTTTTGTTGGGTAAGGGGCAGTCAATGCACTTTACCATGACGATTTCTTTCGTCGGGCAAACTCAGTTACGCCTGACAAACGACTACTTCTCGTTGGATAAGACTTCAAGTGATGGGTTTTTGCAGGACCAACTTTTCCCAACGAACCTTTGCCGTCTAAAGTCTTAGGCGACAAAACCAAATTTGACCCAATGAAAATTTTTCGTCAGCCAAGATTTTTATTTTATTTTATTTTTTTGTGCATATTGTGCCAAAATAGGTATTTTACCTTCTCGTGAAATTTGTCCTGTGAGCATTCCTACGGACATGAAATGTAAAATATTCATTTCTCAACATCCTGCCTCTCCGTTGATGATGTTTTAGTGTAAATATATCGCAATATAAATAAACAACGAAAGAATGCACTTCGTACAAAAGCCAAGGTTCAATTCACCAGGTACGTTCATATACTATGCAATATAACTGAAAAAATGGCATCAGAAAAAGCAGATTCCTTCGAATCCCTAGTATTGTGCTTGGCAAAATAAAACAAGGTTCTAAAAGACGCTAAGCGCTAATCGGAGCTGAGGCCTAACGCCTAGGCGGCTAAGCGGCCTAGGCGGATTTAAGTAAATTTACTTAATAACATATAAATTAATTGAATTTACAATATTGTAATATATAAATGAATTGAATTAACTATTATTATTTCTCTAATTCACATCATAAAGTCATAACAAACTAATAGAAATCAAGTTAGAAACATAAAATTAGCATGAATTTTATAAAAACCCTACCGAAACCGACGTCATTTTGGGTTTAGGTTGTTCTTTAAAAAATAAAAATCAAACACCGAGGTTGCCTAGGCGTTCAAGCTAGTCTGTAGGCTATAGCCCACTCCCGCTAGGCATAGGCGTTTTCTTCATATTCCGCCCCAAAAACCGTCTAGGCGAGTCTTAAAAATAGTTTTTTAAAACACGGGCTACGATCTAACAAACAAGTAGTCACTGTCTTTTCTTACCTTTAACCTCCACCCTAATAATTATAACTTCCTTATAATTCTTCCCAACATACATAACACAAAGAAACAAGTGAGGACATGCTTACCTCCAAATTATAAGCTGAAAGAGACAGGCACTTGACGTTGTCGATATTTTCAAGAATTTTGATTGAAAGATTAAGCCATTTGGGCTGTTCTGCATACTAGAGATCCATATTGGAGATCTGTTCCTTACGTGCACTATCATCATCAGACTGTTCATCAAACTGGAGATCGATAACGGCTTTGATAAGGCTATTTCCGCTATTCAGGTAGAGCTCAAGGCATTTAAGTTTGGGAGCATCAATACAAAACTATTGAAATGGTACCAGGCCATGGTCGATTTTGTTTTAAAGGTTTTAGCTTTTTGAAAACTGAGATTCAAAGAATCGAAATGCAGGGAGGCGAAGGCGAGGGAGTGAAGCAGATTTCTCTTAGCATATATTTTTAACAAGAAAAACCCTAGCATATAGAGGCTTAGATAGGTCTGATTTCAGGAACCAATCTCAGCCCTCTGGTGCATTAGGCACTGGGATCCTTCCACTTGGAATGGATCCAGCAACACATTACAATAAGGATAAAAACAAACACAACTGTTCATCTTTCCTAAAACAGAGGGCTAAACTAGCCGTTACAATATTTAAACCTAACTGCTACTACTAAATAAGTATATTGCAGTTCCAACTGCTTCAACCCAAAAAACCACAAGGATGTTCTTCTCAGCCATTATTGACCTTGCCATTTCACCAATGGTTCTATTTCTTCTCTCAGTAACTCCATTTTGTTGAGGGGAGTATGCAACTATTAATTGCCTCTCCATTGTAGTGTTAGAACAGAAATCTAAGAATTCATGAGAGGTATATTCACCTCATTTGTCACTTCTCAGCTTCTTAAGCTTGAAACCACTTTATAGCTCCACAAAAGGCTTTAAATTTTTTAAACACATTGAACACATCAGATTTATTTCTGAGGAAATACACCCAACACATATTTGAGAAATCATCAATAAATGTGATGAAGTACCTGTTGCCACCAATGGATTCATTCTGCATTGGTCCACAGACATCAGTGTGCACCAGGTCTAGTGTCCACACTTTCTTTTTATCAAATGGTTCTCTGTGCATCTTCCCAGAAACACAACTTTCACAGATTTCCTTCATCTCAGATTGTTCAGGTAAACCAAGCACCATTCCTTCTCTCTGCATCCTTTTCACATTGCTAAAGCTCAAATGACCAAGCCTTTTATGCCAGATCCATGACTCTTATTCGATTAAGGCTTTTCTAGCTACTAGATTTATAGATTCTAAGGACAATGGAAAACATCTATTCCCTGCCATAACTACCTTAGCTACCACATTCTCAAGGTTGCTGTCATCAAAGATTACAGCCATGATACCACCAAACAGAACATAATAGCCATGTTCCATCATTTGACCAACACTCAACAGATTTTCATCTAGTCTTGGAACCAACAGAACTTCATTGATGTATCTCTTCCCATGCTTTGTATTCAATATCAATGTTCCCTTGCCTATTGCTTGAACCAAGTCACCAGTCCCCATTTTAACTTTACAAGTAACTGATTTGTCAATATTCAACAGTAGAGACTTTTGAGAAGTCATGTGATTGCTGCAAGCACTATCCACAAACCACATAGATCTATCCTGAGTTATTGATGCTGAGTGACAAGCATAGAACATTGTACCAGTGGTCACATTTTCCTCCTTTGCATAGTTAGCAACATGTTTGTCATTGTCACAATCCTTTGTAGTGTGTCCAAATCTGCCACACTTGCCACATTTTGGTTTTCCCTTATACCTACAAATGCCAAAATGATATTTATCACAAGTTTGACACTGTGGTTTCACGACACTTTGACTACTGCTTCCTTGTTTTCTTTGGAAAGTGTTGTTGTTGCCCTAATTTCCACCATTTTGGTTGTTCCAACTGGAGTTACCATTACCATTCCAGTTGCTGCTTTGTGACCAATTTCTCCCTTTCTTGTTCTGTTGCCATTTATGGTTCTGTTTACTTTGTGCACCTTTATAACTTCCACCAATACTGCCATGAATACTTCGTCCAATTTTTAGGCTACTAAATGCCCTTTCAGTACCAGTGACCTTGTCCCTCTCATCATGTAAGTCCTCCATTTTGTCATAGACTTTAACCGAGGCTAAGACTTCCTCAACCCTTATAACATCCAGATCTCTAGTCTCCTCTATTATAGACATTATGGACTTGTATCTTCTACTTAGGCTCATTAATAGCTTCTGCACAATCATTTTCTCAGGCACATCCTCACCTAGTGATTTCAGATTATTCACTATCTCAAAGAACCTAGCCAAGTAGTCATCTAAGGCTTCATTATCATGCATTCTCAGATATTCAAACTCATCTCTAATAACTTGAAGTTTAACAACTCTTACCTTTTTGTCTCCTCTGAACTCTCTTCTCAGAATTTCCTAAGCTCTTTTAGCAGTCTTCTCATTTCTGATGCGAGGGAAGAGCTCATCTGTTATAGCTCCCTGAATGAGACTCAGCGCCTTGGCCTTTTTAATTTTGTCTTCTCTGGAAATGGTGGGTGCTTCCACTGGAACTTGCTCAGCCTCACTTTCTTCATCTCCAAAGCCTTCTTCATTCTCGGGAATCTCCTGCGGTTGTACTCCGAGTTCTACCACATCCCATACATCATGTGTTATGAGGATAGTTTCCATTTTGACAGCCCAAAAATCGTAGTTTGCACCATCAGACTGTGGAGTTTGTAAATCTCCACCGGAAGAACTCGATCCCACCATTTTTTAGTGAGTATCAGTGAACCAACCAACAAAGGAACCACCTTTAAGGTTTTCTGGGTTTTCTTCGAAGCTAGATTTCACTCACAGTATCACGCCCTTGTTCGGAATCAAACCTAGACCTCTGATACCATGTTGAAATGGTACCAGGCCATGGTTGGTTTTGTTTTAAAGGTTTTAGCTTTTTGAAAATTGAGATTCAAAGAATCGAAATGCAGGGAGTCGAGAGTGAGGGAGTGAAGTAGATTTCTCTTAGCATATATTTTTAACAAGAAAAACCCTAGCATATAGAGGCTTGGATAGGCCTGATTTCAGGAACCAATCTCAGCCCTCTAGTGCATTAGGCGCTGGGATCCTTCCACTTGGAATGGATCCAGCAACACAGTACAATAGGGATAAGAACAAACACAGTTGTTCATCTTTCCTAAAACAAAGGGCTAAACTAGCCGTTAGAATATTTAAACCTAATGGCTACTACTAAATAAGGAAAGTCTCATCTTCATCTTCTTCTTCATCTGCAGGATTCAAACATCTGCAGGTTAAATTCAAATTAGTAAGAAGCTTAATTCTCAACAAAAACCTGTAGCGATTACCAGCATTGTTGACCTCTAAAATTATTTTAACGTCCTCAATTCTGGTGCCGATATGTTGATATCCATATCCTCCTCATCCTCATTTTCAAGGCATCATTCTATAGTCAAACTTTCAAGTGCAGGAAAGTAAGATAAAAGCTTTTGCAATGATCTACCTAAAGGATGATGAACTGGTACCTAAGGACCTTGAGACTTGGGAAACACATTGATGTAGGAGGTTGGTAATAAACTTCGACCGCAGCTTCCAAATTTGTAGTGTTTTGCAAATGAAAAGACTTCGTGGCAACTCAAAAACATAGTCCGGATCCCCACCAACGTAAAGATCAAGTTCAACAACATTGCGTTTAATGGCAGTGCAAATCCAACCCTCAACACAGGGCAATTCAAATTCTTCAAAAGGAAATCTAAGAAAGAGCTTTCCGATGTCAACTGAGTCACGGAAGTAAAATACACGATCCACAAATTTCGCAAAAGCAATAAGATCAGAGTGGTCCTCGCAGGATATTTGGTTGGTAGGAAGCAAAGTATGTGAGAAAGAAGTGCATCTGGTAATGCACTTATCCTATTGTTAACACCTGTGTGACGCTCTTGAATCAAACCCATTTTTATCGTGATGCTTGATATGAACATGTGTCCGTACAACGAATGGTAAGAACTATCTTCCCAAGAAGAAAGCATTCAGTACTAGAAATTTTGTTCACGAAATTATATTCAATCCGAAAACAGAAACAAAAAAAATAAAGACAGTTCCATCATATAAAAACAAAATATAAAGATTACAGTGCTTTTTCTAGAGATAAAGAACAGAAAGTGTCAAACTTAATTCCTCTATTGATTTTTGCCAGTTTTCTTGGTAACCAAACAGATGGTACGGAAGTCGAGAAATATAGAAGACTACAAACCTGGTAAGAGGTCCTGAGAAACTGGTTGATCAGAAAGGGCGAGGAAGGCTAGTAAAGAAGATTAGTTCCATAAAAGCACATTAGACGGAGGCGTTGTCACCACTATCTGCAACTCCAAATTGCGAGGGCAGTTGGGAGTCTTTCCCTGTGTTGGCTTGGGTCAAGCAACTTGGGGGGGGGGGTGGTGGTGAGTTCCAGAACTGTCGCTGGTCTTGGGTGCCCATATCAGCTAATGGTGCGGCGCATGAACTTGCGTCGGTTGGTTTTTCGGAGATGAGTGATGTTGTTTGGGTCGATCAGCCCCCATCTTTATTGATCTTTGTTTTGAACAATGATGGTCTGCCATGTCCACATTAAGTTTGTTGTGGTGGTGTTTGGGGTGACGCTTCCACTCGATGGAGGGGTCTTTATGTCTTACCCTTGTTCACTACTTGTATGTTTCCTTGGTGTTTGCCTCTCTGTAGGCTTCAAGTAATTCATTATCGTTTGCTTTAAAAAAAAAACATAAAAAAAAAAAAAATTGCGAGAGTGAAGCGTGTGACAAAATTAGTTGATCATCTTTTTGTGTGTAAAAATTATTGGAATCCTTCGGAAATTTTGTTTTTGAGCAGTGCTATGCTTACTATTTATTTGTACCATCTTTTTAATGGAGTAGGGCTCACCAACGTATGTGAGTCTTATCTCTATTAGAGAAACGATACAAATAACTGGTAAAAATAACATTTTTGAAAAAATTATACTCCTCATCAATTCACGAGCACGCAAGGATTTCTCCATGGTTCGTGGTCTATTTGGTCCAATTAGCCCTATGTTGTTCAATGATAACTTCAAAATCAAACTATTTAGATCATAAAATAGATTGTGGAGTATACCAAAACAAATGGATAGTTCCTTATAAAACCGCTTGAGTGTTAACTATTAACACATGTATCATGAATGTTTCGTTCTAGCCTATATCCTATGTATCTACGATGTTTAAATATGAGTAAGTACATGAAAATAAATATCATTAGACAAATAACTAGTTTATCATCTTATCGACACAATGAATTGTACTCTTTAACCATATTACATCCTTTGGAGTTCTACCTGACCAAAACCTACATCATTTGAAGTCTCCATTTGATTATACAACTGAAAACAAGCAGTAGCAAACATAGAAAGTTTCTGGTTTTGACAAAGTTGGTGTTTTTAGAAGTTTGAAACCAGAATTGTACCTAAACCAAGAACTGTACTTTGAACCCTTTTTGCAACGGATGAGGATCCTCTCCGGATCCTCTTTGTGGGGATCCTAGGGATCCTCACATCATGGCCGTTCATCATACA